>NC_090270.1:274565574-274765574 GCF_040414725.1 Anabrus simplex
CAGGAAAGAGTTTTCTGATCTTGTAGATATACTGTTTGGGGATGACAAGTTTTTAGGATCTGTTCTCAGATAACCTGGTGTGTAGTGATGTGCTTGAGCCCGGCTCGAGCTGCTCGAACAGATGACGTCAGAGTTCGAGCAGGTTCGAGCTTTGCTCGAGCTTTTGTACGCGCCGCATTCTAGTGCCCTGCTGTTACTAACACCCAGCAAACTTGAGAAGGATATGTAAGAGTATTATGCTGGACAGTACCGGTTTGTCCTCTTTACTGTTACTTCCGTGTCTTTTGTAACTTACATAATATAATTTCGACCTATACCTATATATTGGAGACAATCAAAATTTGTGCTTGTGCAATGATTTGTTACAAATGTCTCCATCTGAATAAACCAACTGTCCACTAAAATGAGTTGTTTGGGCCGTATAAATACAGAAAAAGGAAACCATTAAACGTGTCATAATAGTTACATATTTGAATGGTTATAAGATTAAAAATGTATGATATTTTATCTTTAGTTGTTGACACATTTCTCGCTCGGCTGCATGGCTCAATGGCTAGCGTGTTGGCCTTCGGTCACAAGGGTCACAGGTTCGATACCCGGCAGGGTCAGGATTTTTAACACCATAAGATGTTGTCTTGTTTTATTTGTTCCAGATGGGCTCCAAAACTACCGGACCGATTGACCTGAATTATGGTAAAGGATACAGCTTGAAATCTCGAGTCACTTTTGATTTTCATATATATATTTCAGCCAATCAGACAGTAACATTGCTGCATAATAATATTTATACATGTATTTGTGTACACGATTGATGAGATGTCAATCCACCGAGGTCGATAGCTGCAGTTGCTTAAGTGTGGCCAGTATCCAGTATTCGGGAGATAGTAGGTTCAAACCCCACTGTCGGCAGCCCTGAAAATGGTTTTCCGTGGTTTCCCATTTTCACACCAAGCAAATGCTGGAGCTGTACCTTAATTAAAGCCACGGCCGCTTCCTTCCCACTCCTAGCCCTTTACTGTCTCATCGTCGGTGCGACGTAAAGCAACTAGCAAAAAAGAGAAATGGCAATCCTTTCTTACTCAAATTCTTCTATACGAGCAAAAAAGGTGATTCTTTCCCAAGGAGTGGATTCAAACCACCGAACATTGAGGACAGAAGGAAAACATCGCCTGCCGCGCTGCACAGCTGTCTTAGCCGCCCAAAGCATGACAATGTAACAATAATATTACTGTATTCATAATTTTGCACAGCCTAGAAAGCCAAGAATAACAGACGAGACGGTCCGTAGTGCTGACCACATGACACCTCGTAATCTGCAGACATTCGGCCTGAGCAGCGGAGGCTTGGTAGGCCATGCCCCTTCGGGGCTGTTGCGCCATGGGGTTTGGTTCGGTTTTTATTCATAATGTTGCGCCAAACATACAGTTGTTACAAGGCACACAAGTACTGCCTTGGGAGGAAATACTTCTGTTAATACGCGGGGAATATTACGGATACATGTTTTGTCCTTTTCATTGCATATTATCATAATCTAAGCCTTCTAATTTTTTGGGCAATCTTCATTCCCCATAAGATATACGTCAATGACTGAATGTAGTAATATGTGAAAGCATGCACCTTCGTTATCAGTAGTGATGGGCAAACGATACCCATGTTCGAGCGGAATTGAGCCGACCCGATACGTGCCGAGTTTCCAGCCTGTTCGAAGCAAGTTCAAGCAGTCACATGACCGAAGGCGCAGTTGACTCAGGCTACAGCTAGTGATGGTTGAACGATACTCGTGTTCGAGCAGGATCGAGCTGACCCGATACGCGCCGAGGTTCGAGCTTGTTCGAAGCAAGCTCGTGCAGTCACGTGACCGAAGGTGGAGTCTGGCTCGGGCTACAGCTAGTGATGGGCGAACGATACCCGTGTTCGAGCAGGATCGAGCCGACCCGATACGCACTGAGGTTCGAGCCTGTTCGGTCACGTGACTGCTCAAGCTGCTTCGAACAGGCTCGAACCTAGGCGCGTATCTGGTCGGCCTGATCCTGCTCGAACGCGGGTATCGTTTGCCCATCACTAGCTCAAATACTTCAATCATGTGTCGGTAGATTCAATGGTACGCAAAAGAACTCCTGCGGGACTAACTTCCGGCACCTTGGCGTGTCCGAAAACCGTAAAAGTTGTTACTGGGACGTAAAGCCAATAAAATTATTATTCTTTCTTGGCCCTTATATTTTTCTAGCCCGATATCCCCAGCGCTTTAAAGCGAGGATGTAAGGGGTGTTTATTTCCTGTATGGGGCCATGACCATAGAAGTAAAGAACTCCATTGTTCATTATTGGCTTTACGGCCCACTCGCTACTTTTTCGGTTTTCGGCATCGTTTTCTTTAATTGCCCATCTTCTTCTTCGTCTTAATCTGTTTACCCTCCAGGGTCGGTTGTTCCCTCAGACTCAGCGAGGGATCCTACCTCCCCCGCCACAAGGGCAGTGTCCTGGAGCTTCAGTCTCTGGGTCGGTGGATACAACTGGGTAGGATGACCAGTACCTTGCCCAGGCGGCCTCTCCTGTTATGCTAAACAGGGGCCCTGTGTGAGGATGGGAGGATTGGAAGGGATAGACAAGGAAGAGGGAAGGAAGCGGCCGTGCCCGTAAGTTAGGTACCATCACTGCAATAGCCTGGAGGAGAAGTGGGAAACCACGGAAAACCACTTCGAGGATGATTGAGGTGGAAATCCAACCCACCTCTACTCAGTTGACATCCAGAGGCTGAGTGGAACCCATTCCAGCCCTCGTGCCACTTTTCAAATTTCGAGGCAGAGCCGGGAATCGAACCCGGGCCTCCGGGAGTAGCAGCTAATCACACTAACCACTATACCACAGAGGTGGACATAATAATGTATTACTGGGAGATAGTGGGTTCGAGCCCCACTGTCGGCAGCCCTGAAGATGGTTTTCCATGGTTTCCCATTTTCACACCAGGCAAATACTGGGGCTGTACCTTAATTAATGCCATGGCCGCTTCCTTCGCAGTCCTAGCACTTTCCTGTCCCATTGTCGCCATAAGACCTATCTGTGTCGGTGCGACGTAAAGCCAATGGCAAAAAAAAATGTATTACTAATTATTAATGAGAAAATAATAGCTCGTAGCATACGATAAACATGTACTATCGGTACTTGAAAGTAATGATTAACAACATTAAGCCTGCAAAACATGACAAAGTTATACAGAAACGCATTTCTGGAGAGCGGACAAAATGTAAGATGCAAAGGTACATATTAACAAAATAAATATTACCAATCTGTTGTTCGTACTGCCAGAAAGACTTAAACAAATGCTCTTTCCGTTCACTGAGAACGTTGTGTTCACCACCCCCCACACATAAATATACTGAGTGTACCTAGTAGTAATCTAATATGACGAATGGTCCGTCTGCGCTCCGCTTAGTCAATGTGTGGTGTCGCCTGACAGTTCGAACAGGTTCGATACGGCATCGAGCCTACGTAGCGTATCGGGCCGACTTGAGCCTGCTCGAACTTCCGTATCATTCGCCCATCACTACTGGTGTGTCTGTTCGCAGGATGTTATGGACAAGCAAGACCAAGTGAAGGTTTCTTCTCTCTGCTAAATATAACCATGACAGCTGTTCAAGACAGGGTGATATATGGCAATACCTGGTCATATTTAATACAAAACGGACACATGTATTATATGCTTGCTGAAATTTAGCATCAAGTGTGGTGTTTAGGTTGTCAAATATTATGTTACCATAATAAAAGATGGATAGAATTAAGCTCTGAACAAGTAACTTCCTCATATTTAGTGGAAGGAGATCCTGTAAACTTATAAGGGATTGTACAGAAAAGAATACTCACTAGCAAATTTTCATCATGTGCTCTGCCCATTTTAAGTACTTTTCAAAAATGAGACCAAGGATTTTTACAGTTTAATTTATTTTTATTGGTGTTGCGTGGAATAGGATTGGAGGAATTTTAACACTTTTCAGGTTGGTGTGATTAGTTTTTGAGTCCTATTATGATTGCTTGCTATTTTAATTTTAAGATAATTATTTTTAGTCCAGTCTTTTACATTTTCCAGATCATCACAATTTTTATTTTCATGTTCTGCTTGTATAGTTTTATTTTTATTCTCCTGTTTCACTTGTAGTATTTAATTTTTATCTTCGTCTTTTGCTTACATGGGTTATTTTTTTATTTTCGTGTTCCGCTTGTATATTGTGTACGTAAATAGAGTACTGACGAATGTTTCTTCAACTGTGCGAGTATATTTTTAATTGGTGAAAATAACATTGTAACATTCGTAAACACATCTACTGCCAGTGTAATTGTGACAGGCATATTTCAGAATGAATGAAAACATTCTTATCCTAAAAACAAAATCTGGACATGATTTTCTGGGTGCCTATTTCAGAGTTTCAACTGCTTTTTCATGTGCCGTGAAGTTTTATCCTGGCCCTAATTACTCACAATACAGGCTGATACATTCAACTGGTGAGAATATTGTTGAATTAGTTACTTTTAAACACCTGTACTGCCATTGTAACTGTGTTACGTGTATTTCATATTGACCAAAAAAATCTTAACCTAAAAGCAGCCTTTAAGCATTATTATTGGGTGCGAATTTCAGTGTTCCAGCTTTTCCTTCACATTCTGTGCAGCTTTATGCTGGCCCACACAGCATGTTTGGTACAGGCACATTCCCGCTGACGCGGAGCATGTCATGTTGCCTCACGAAGATCTCTCTACCGCGCAGTTACAGTGCTGTGTGTCGGACACTGTACTGAAACACTCCACCTCAAGCTCCTTATATTTTGGAACAATTGACTGTTCCGGTCTGCCCAACCCTACTTGCTACACAGCACATCCTCTACGGCTTGCTTCACCAAGCTCTCTATCGGCACTTGCTTTACTTTGTGTGGTACAAGGTTTTTGTCTGCTGGTAGATGTTAATAACTAGTATCCCTTCACTAACATTTCTGAATATGCACAACAATGTGAAGAAAACGTATCAGCATCACAAATCATTTACTCTGCAAAAGAACACCTTCAAACTTACATTAATCAGGAGCCTTACTTTGTGTGACTGTGTTCTGTCCACCTTGACACTTAACACTTAAGCTATTAATACAATATTTGTACTAAAATGAGGTTGAAACTGTGTTAGTTTGGAATTTATAAACATAAATACTGTACATCTTTTAGTATTTAGACTTCAAGTTTCTGTGAATTAACTATACACCTCCACAATCCTCAATTTGTAACTAGCTCTGTAACCTCATTTAGTTCCATACCTGTTACTTTTAAATCATTAAAAGCTGAGTCTAACCATCATCACCTAGGTCTCCCTCTACTTCTTTTACACTCTATGACCAAGTCCATTATGGTCTTAGGTAATCTATCCTATTCTATTAATTTCACATGAACTCACCATTGAAGCTGTTTTATGCGTACAACTTGATCCATCGAGTCCATTACTAAACCTAGAGTGGGTTACTGCAGTAACAGTCTAGTTCATGAACGATGGGCAATGGCTGAGTGGCCAAGTGATTGGTCCTGGGAGTTGGGAATTTATGAAACTAGAGGGTGTCCCACTCGAAAGGGGACCCAGAAATTGTTACGTCATTGCATAAATATTTCACCAAATGTGATCAAATTTGGACAGAAAACAATCCAGTACACGAGAAAGTTGACATGGCAATGTTTTACTCTGTAAACAATGAAGAAGTATGTCAACAGAAAGGTTCCATGACTCACTATGTTTGGCACTCATGTTCCGGTTCAGCGGAAGAGGAATAAGTGACGTGGCATGCCTGCCTGCTAGCGCTAGCGCTATTCTGTTGAAGATTGCGTGTTTCTTGTGAAATAATATTGGATTAATGGTTCTTTTAAACATGTTAGTGAATGTTCTTGTAATAGTTTGGTGCCCGACAAAGACCATCTTAACATTGCATACAACAATTAGTGAGGAATTTGGAAGTCAGTGGAACAGTGTTGCATAGGCACAGTGGAGGACACACACAACTGTCTGTATAAAAAGTGGATGATGTAAGAACGGTTTGTTGGCCTCTCCCTTAAAGAGCTATTTGTTGTTTATCACAGGAAAGTGGAATGTCATGAGGCACATGTCAAAGAGTTGGACTCAGAGGGTTCTCTGAATAGTGGAGGAGGTGTGCAATGTTAACAAACTGCAAGCAGATGTACACTAGTCAATATCTTGATACTGACAAATAGGATGAAGAACAGGTTAAAAGGCTCTGACCATCTGAGCCATCGGTCCAGCCAAGTGAGAAAGCAGAGAAGAGAAGGCTGAACGGATATGCCAATAAGTGGTAACACAGACTTTAGAAATAAAAATAATCAGAAAATTCATATGAATTGGATTATGAAAAAATTAAAACTTTGATTGTTCACGTATTGTTGAAAAAGCAAATCACAAAAATGTCATAGATGTTATAATGATGCCAGAGGAAGATTTTGGTAGCGATTCTTAAATTAGAGTCTGATAAAGAAGTTAGGCGTTATTAAAGAACAAAAGATTTTTTTAAAAAAAGGCAAAGCCTCTGGTTAAATATACCAGTGATCATCATCATCAATTAACTGTCTCCAGTTTTCCAGGTACGGTGTGTGAGAGCTTGCCACTTCAGTCGATTCAGGAACCATTCTTCTTCCTGTACTTGGTTCCAATCCACTCCTCTATGTTCTAAATCTTGTTTGACTTGTTCGATCCATCTCCTTCGAAGCCTGCCTCTAGGTCTTTTGCCGTTTAAGGTTTTCTCCAACCATTTCTTAGCCACTGAGTAAGAATCCATACTCATTACATGTCCATACCATTTCAATCTTGATTTGATTATGGTATCACATAATGATTCTCTTATTTGAATCTCTTGGCGAATCCTCTTGTTTCGGACCTTATCTCTCCTGGTTTTTTTTTTTAGCATTGTCCGGAGGACTTTATTTCTGCAGCGTGGAATCTACTTTTACCTCTGCATGTTATGTTGCAAGTTTCAAGGCCAAAGGGTGTTATGGGCAAGAAGTAAGTTTGAGAAAGTGTTCGTTTGGCTAGTACTGGAATCTGGCTGTCCCAGAGAAGGCTTCTAACCTGATAGTAAAGGACAGCTCTTCTTTGAACTCTGTTTGTGATTTCAGCATTTGATCGATTATCTTCAGTTAGGACACTACTGAGGTACTGGAAATGGTTAACTTCTTGCAATTTCTGTCCATCTACTGTGATGTTTTCTCTTGACTTTTGTCTGTTGACTGCCATAACAACTGTTTTCGTAAGGCTGATTTTAAGTCCTGATTCCTTAAACTGACAGTTCCCAGCATTAATCTTTCCTTGAACATTTTCCTCATTACCTCCCCAACCCACCCCATCATCTTCAAATGCAAATGCCTTGAATGCACTGTTCTTGCTGTGCTGTTTCACTCTTTTCATTATCTCATCCATCACTGTGATAAATAGTGGAGGTGACAAAGTGCTGCCTTGTTGCACTCCTTTACTTGTTACAGTTGGAATAGCCATTTCCTATCCTTAAACTGCTCTGGCAGTGTTTGTTCAACATTTTTTTCTTTATTGATGAGAAATACTGGAACGTTTCTCCTTCTCAAGCAATCTCAAAGTGTATACCTCAGTATGCTGTCATAGGTTTTTTCTAGGTCCAGAAAGACAAGACATTTTTTCCCTTTTCCCAATGTTTTTCCATTGTAATCCTAACAGCAAAAATGAGATCTGTTGCTGATCTGTTACTTTGAAACTGATATTGTTCTTTCTCAAGCTGTGGTTCGATGATTTTTCATACTCTTTTCTCTGTCACTTTCTCCATCAACTTAAGTCCATGAGACAGGAGTGTGATTCCTCTATAATTGCCACACATCCATCTATTTTCTTTCCTGAAGAGGGGGACTATACAACCCTTAGTCCAGTCCATTGGGATTTTGTCTTCATTCCACACAGCATTCATCACTCTAAATAGCCACTGAAGTCCATGAGTTCCAGCAGCTTTAATCATATCTGAGCTCACCTCATCAAGGCCAGGTGATCTGCCTTTGCTCATACTGTTCAGAGCATTTTCAATCTCAAACCAAGTCAATGGGGATTACCTTTTTCCAGCCTTGTCCCCAGTATCCAATTCCTAATCTTCTTGAGTGATTTCTGCTGGGTCTGTTCCATTATAAAAGGAAGAAAAATACCTTCTCATCTCTTCCCAAATGTCTTTCTCTCTCCACATCATAACTCCATCATCTCTTTCCAATGCTTTAATTGGTACATGAGTAGTTCTTTTGTTTTTCACAATTCTGTACAGAAGTTTTTTATTTCCTTTACTGTCTTCTACTAATTTGTCAGTAAATTCAAGCCAGTTTTTCTCTTCCTCAGATTTAATTACTCTCTTTGCTCTGAGTTTTAGGTCCCTCAGTGATGCTCGGTCAAAACAAATATCAAGTTAAAAAAAAAAAAAATTATTGTTCTCATGAAGGAAACAAACTGCTGTATACTAAAGTATCTTACACAAAACAGAAGGAAGTATCTGTTAAAGTTCGAAACTGCATTAGTTATGGCCCAGTTAACAGCATTCTTCCATGTAACATTTTCCTTTGTAACATAGTTAGCAGGTAGACCGATTTTAAGTGTCAATAGTCAGATAGCTTACCTTTTGTTTTTCAATAGCAATAGTCGGCCGAGCCCATAGATATAGCAAGAAGAGAATGTTGACGCCAGTTCCTACCAGAAGACCCACTTCAACTCCCTGGCACAGGCATGCCAGAAACGTTAGAACTAGGAGTGCAAATTCACGTTCTGTGGACAGGGAGTTAATGTCACTAAAATCTTGCTATGTTCTATACTCTAAATGACATCTCTAATAAAAGCTGTAATACTTACTGCTGGTGTACCAAAGAGTAAGAGCAACCTGCCATTCTATCATGAAAATGACTGCACTGATCAGGACTGCTGACAGTGTGGCACGGGGGATGAAGTAGAAGCATGGCGTAAGGAAGCTCAGAGCCAGAAGAATCAGTGTGCCTGTAAGTGTCACACTGTATTATAGTATGTAAGGCATGTACAGGGTAAGATATAAAAAACGTAACTGAGTTTTCTTCACAGAAAAGAAATGAAAATGTCCTGTGTAATACCAGTAATTCTACTTACAATAGTTCAGCTGCAGATGAATTTAGTCAAATAAGTTCACACACAAGTTGATTATATATGGATAGAAAGGTACAAATGTAAATGAAATTATAAAGAACTGAAAAAAAACAAAACATAAACACTAATGGTGGAGGTAATAGATCTTTTAAACTAAGAAAAATTCAATTTCTATTGTACAGCAACACAAAGTGTACTTAAACAACATTTTACATCTTTAAAATGTATAGAGGTCTTCTCTACTATTTATAATTTACATGAATACTGTTATGAAAGAGTGGAGGCAAGAGAAACATGACTATAGACATATTAATAAAAACCTGAGGTTAGATGCTACCTTGTTCACATATGATGTTGCTCTAATTGCCCCTACAGAAGATGACCTTCAATGATTGGTCCACAATTTACAAAAAAATTGCATCCAAGTATCATATGAGTATATCAAAACAGAAATCAAAAAATTGCTGCTTTTAAAGGAAAAGAACCCATTCCAAGGAAAGTTTATTTAAACAATGGTTTTGGAAAGAGTAAGTGAACAGATGAGTAGATGAACAACAGTAGACAGAGGTATGATGGTAAATAGGATGAAAAGTCAAGTTGTAAGTTTCACCAAAAGGAAAAGTCCTCTCAATAATTACTGTGTTGGAGGAGTGATAGTACCTCATGGGGAACACTCCAGAGGGTCCCGGGTTCGATTCCCGGTCGGGTCGGGGATTTTAACCTTAATTGGTTAATTCCAATGGCCCGGGGGCTGGGTGTTTGTGCTGTCCCCAACATCCCTTCAACTCACACACCACACATAACACTATCCTCCACCACAATAACACGCAGTTACCTACACATGGCAGATGCCGCCCACCCTCATCGGAGGGTCTGCCTTACAAGGGCTGCACTCGGCTAAAAATAGCCACACGAAATTAAATGGGGAACACTGTAAGTACCTACTGTAGGTGTTAATTGGGGTAATTGCATTAACAAGGTTGTTAAAAAGGTTACAGATCTCTTCAGTCTGTTATGAGAGTATTTAGGGGTTGCAGTAAGGATGTAAAGGAGAGGGCGTATGAGTCTCTGGTAAGACATCAATTAGACTATGGTTCCAGTGTATGGGACCCACACCAGGACTACCTGATGATATAGATATTGATTCCCATAGGGAACCTGAAATAATTGTCCCAAATGAGTAAATCTATACTACTTGATATGAGAACCGGAAAAGATTCAAAGGAAAGCAGCACGATTTGTTCTGGGTGATTTCCAACAAAGGAGTAGTGTTATGAAAATGTTGCAAATTTTGTGCTGGGAAGACTTTGGAGTAAGGAGATGAGATGCTCAACTACGTGGTATGTTTCATAATTTATAAGCATCATGTTCTGTATTGAAGTGAACTCATGTCCTCGCCCCAGGGTAGTGCAGCTTTTTTCAGGCACACCTCCAATGGACGTGAGCTCCATGTACCATTTCAACCACATACCGGTCCTCGTAAGAAAAGAAATTTGCACACTTCAAACATTGATATAAGAATTAGAAAGGTGTTTCTGAAGACTTTCATCTGGAGCGTGGCATTGTATGGAAGTGTAACATAGACAATAACTAGCTCAGAAAAGAAGAGAATAGAAGCTTTTGAAAAGTGGTGTTACAGAAAAATGCTGAAGGTGGGATGGGTAGATCAAATCACGAGAGATACTGAATCGAATTGGTGAGAGAAGATTGATTTGGCTAAATTTGAAGAGAAGAAGAGACAGAATGGTAGGACACATCTTAAGACACCAGAACTTGTTCAGATGGTTCTTGAAAGAAGTGTAAGCAGTAAGAATGGTAGGGGTAGACTAAGGTATGAATATGACAAGCAGATTAAAGCAGATGTAGGATGCAATAGTTACGTAGAAATGAAAAGGTTAGCACTGGATAGGGTGGCATGGAGGGCTGCATCAAACCAGGCTGTGAACCGATGACTCAAACAACACAATCAGTCCTCCTGCCAATCTTAAATTTTTGGCAGTACCAGAAATCAAACCCAGGCCTCCAAGGATGGCAGCTAATAGCACTGACCATTGCGCTATGGAGGCGGGCATGTTCCATATTGATGGTGTGAAAATAAATAAAATAAGATTGATGGATGTTCCTCCTGATCAATACAATTTATATTTAGTACACAATATTATATAATGGTACTAGTTTCGGCCCAGCATGGGCCATTCTCAGCCATATAACCATGAATATCTTAAAGACTAATTAGCCTAAGCATAAGAATGTTTCTCAACATACACACTTAAAATCTTGTCTGTTTGTTACATTAGGGCATGGTAAAATAAGTCTGTGCTTATGATGATGACATTTAAAATGGTTTTGTACACTCTTGAACTCTTGCAGTGTAAGTCACTTATAGTGTTGAGCTTGATGTTGACAACATATCATTTGTGTTGTTGTTGTTGTTGTTGTTTGAGTCATCAGTCCATAGACTGGTTTGATGCAGCTCTCCATGCCACCCTATCCTGTGCTAACCTTTTCATTTCTACGTAACTATTGCATCCTACATCTGCTTGTCATATTCATACCTTGGTCTACCCCTACCGTTCTTACCACCTACACTTCCTTCAAAAACCAACTGAACAAGTCCTGGGTGTCTTAAGATGTGTCCTATCATTCTATCTCTTCTTCTTGTCAAATTTAGCCAAATCGATCTCCTCTCACCAATTCGATTCAGTATCTCTTCATTCATGATTCGATCTATCCATCTCACCTTCAGCATTTTTCTGTAACACCACATTTCAAAAGCTTCTATTCTCTTTCTTTCTGTGCTAGTTATCGTCCATGTTTCACTTCCATACAATGCCACGCTCCACACGAAAGTCTTCAAAAACATCTTTCTAATTCTGATATCAATGTTTGAAGTGAGCAAATTTCTTTTCTTAAGAAAGCTCTTCCTTGCTTGTGCTAGTCTGCATTTTATGTCCTCCTTACTTCTGCCATTGTTAGTTATTTTACTACCCAAGTAACAATATTCATCTACTTCCTTTAAGACTTCATTTCCTAATCTAATATTTCCTACATCACCTGCCTTCGTTCGACTGCACTCCATTACTTTTGTTTTGAACTTATTTATATTCATCTTGTACTCCTTACCCAAGACTTCGTCCATACCATTCGGCAACTTCTTGAGATCTTCTGTAGTCTCAGATAAAATAAAAATATCATCGGCAAATCTCAAGGTTTTGATTTCCTCTCCTTGGACTGTGATTCCCTTTCCAAATTTCTCTTTGATTTCCTTTACTGCCTGTTCTATGTAAACATTGAAAAGGAGAGGGGACAAACTGCAGCCTTGCCTCACTCCTTTCTGGATTGCTGCTTCGTTTTCAAAGTCCTCGATTCTTATCACTGCAGACTGATTTTTATACAGATTGTAGATAATTCTTCGTTCTCGGTATCTGATCCCTATCATCTTCAGAATCATAAATAGCTTGGTCCAATCAACATTATCGAATGCCTTTTCTAGATCTACGAATGCCATAGGCTTGTCCTTCTTGATTCGATCCTCTAAGATCAGACGTAAAGTTAGGATTGCTTCACGTGTTCCTACATTTCTTCTGAAGCCAAACTGATCTTCTCCCAACTCAGCTTCAACTTGTTTTTCCATTCTTCTGTAAATAATACATGTTAAAATTTTGCAGGCATGAGATACTAAACTAATGGTGCAGTAGTTTTCACACCTGTCAGCACCAGCTTTCTTGGGGGAATAGGTATAACAACATTCTTCCGAAAATCGGATGGGACTTCTCTTGTCTCATACATCTTGCACACTAAATGAAATAACCTTGCCATGCTGGTTTCTCCTAAGGCAGTCAGTAATTCAGAGGGAATGTCATCAATTCCAGGTGCCTTGTTCCTATTGAGGTCACTCACAGCTCTGTCAAACTCTGACCTCAGAATTGGGTCTCCCATTTCATCAGCATATACAGCCTCTTCATGTTCCAGAACCAAATTATGTACATCTTTACCTTGATACAACTGTTGGATATGCTTCTGCCATCTTTCTGCTTTGTCTTCTTTCCCTAGAAGTGGCTTTCCATCTGAGCTCTTAATATTCATACACCTAGATTTCCTTTCTCCAAAGGTTTCCTTGATTTTCCTGTATGCAGCATCTACCTTTCCCAGGACCATACAGCCTTCGACATCCTTGCACTTCTCCTTCAGCCAGTCTTCCTTAGCTACATACCTTGCACTTTCTATCCACTTCATTCTTTAATCGCCTGTATTCTTTTCTGCCCTCTTCATTTCTAGCATTCTTGTATTTTCATCGTTCATCAATCAGGTCTAGTATCTCCTGAGTTATGCACTGATTCTTAGTCGATCTTTTCTTCCTTCCTAACATTTCTTCAGCAGCCCTACTGACTTCATTTTTCATGACTCTCCACTCTTCCTCTATAGTGTTTCCTTCAGCCTTTTCATTTATTCCTTGTGCAACATGTTCCTTGAAACAATCCCTCACATTCTTTTCTTTCAACTTGTCTAGATCCCATCTTTTTGCATTCTTTCCTTTCTTCAATTTCTTCAACTTCAGATGGCATTTCATGACCAACAAGTTGTGGTCAGAGTCCACGTCTGCTCCTGGGAAAGTTTTGCAATCCAACACCTGGTTTCTGAATCTCTGCCTAATCATAATGAAGTCTATTTGATACCTTCCAGTGTCTCCAGGTCTCGTCCACGTATACAGCCGTTGTTTGTGGTGTTTGAACCAAATATTGGCAAGGACTAAATTATGATCAGTGCAGAATTCAACCAGCCGACTTCCTCTTTCGTTCCTTTGTCCCAATCCAAATTCTCCTACTGTACTACCTTCTCTTCCTTGGCCTACCACTGCATTCCAGTCTCCCATCACAATTAGATTCTCGTCACCTTTTACATATTGTATTAAATCTTCTATCTCCTCATATATTCTTTCGATTTCTTCATCATCCGCTGAACTAGTAGGCATATAGACCTGCACTATTGTGGTGGGCATTGGTTTGGTGTCTATCTTGAGAACAATAATTCCTTCACTATGCTGGTCGTAGTAGGTTACCCGCTGCCCTATTTTCTTATTCATTATTAAACCAACTCCTGCATTTCCCTTGTTTGATTTTGTGTTGATAATTCGGTAGTCGCCTGACCAAAAATCCTGTTCTTCCTGCCAACGTACTTCACTTATACCAACTACATCTAACTTTAGCCTATCCATCTCCCTTTTCAGATTCTCTAACCTACCACAACGATTCAAACTTCTAACATTCCATGCTCCGACTCGCAGAATGTCAGTATCCATCTTCCTGATGATCGCCCCCTCTCGTGTAGTCCCCACCCGGAGATCCGAATGGGGGACTAGTTTACCTCCGGAATATTTTACCCGGGAGGAAGCCATCATCAGTACATCATTCATACAGAGAGAGCTGCATGTCCTCGGGAGGTAGTTATGGCTGTAGTTTCCCATTGCTTTCAGCCGTGTAGCAGTATCAACACAGCTAAGCCATGTTGAGTATTATTACAAGCCCGTATCAGTCAATCATCTAGACTACCGCCCTTGCAACTACCGAAAGGTTGCTACCCCCCTTTCGATGAACCATTCGTTAGTCTGGTCTCTCAACAGATACCCATCCGATATGGTTGCACCTGCGGCTCGGCTATCTGCATCATTGGGACACGCAAGCCTCCCCACCGCGGCAAGGTCACATGGTTTGCAGAGGAGGATAATTTGTGTTATCCATATGATAAAAAGATAGAAATATAAAATGTGGTGCAAATACATATGTAGGTGTTGACAAATAATTCACATCATTGTATTGTGAGTGTCACTCCAAAAAACGGTTGATGACTATGACACTTACGGTTTTGACCTTGTTGTTGACAACATATAATTCATGTTATCCATATGTTAAAAATATTAAAAAATACAAAATATTGTGCAAATACATGTGTAGTTGTTGACAAATAGTACCATTATATAATATTTTGTACCAAATATAAATTGTATTGATTAGGAGGAACATCCACCAATCTTATTTTATTTATTTTTAAGGTAGGTTTCAAGCTGTCAGCAGGGAGTTGGCATGGAATAACATTAGTAGATGAATAAGCTTGAGCAGAGCTTTTAAAAGTAGGAAACATCATAATATAAAGTTGGATTTCAGGAGGACATTTAGGCAAATACTCATTTATAGGACAGGGTGTGAGGTATTGGAATACAGTATCAAGGGGAATGTTCAATAAATTTCCAAAAACTTGGAAAACGTTTAAGAAAAGATAGGTAAACAATTGGTGCAGAATCTGCCAACTGGGCGATGGCTCTAAATGCAGATTGATTGATTGATTGATTGATTGATTGATCGATCCATCCATCCTATGGCAGGGATGGCAAACCTGTGATATTAGTTACAATTTCTTGTTATTATATACACATATTCAATACATGAAATGTTAGTAAGTTCAATACAGGCAAAAAACAGGTGACCAGGTGACACGCTAACACAACTTCAGTCCACGCCGCACAACATACTAGCATATTTGAATGTTTTTAACATGTAATAAATAGGGCAAAAATCTACCAACATGGCATATTTTAACATTACATTTTAATAAAGAACTATGTCACAATTAATTCTATGGTCATATTTTTTACAAGTGTTATTAGGCTAAAGCAAAAATATACCTTATTTTTAAAATTTACCTCTTTTTTTGAAACATAATTTTCAGAGATGTTTGCAAAATAAAATCATGAAACATTCAGTCAAATAGATTTATACTCGTATGTAATGCAATCTAATGCCTAAATGAAATCAAAAGAGGGGGTTTCATGGTGATTTTAAATGAATATAAATGGTGGCACACTAGACAGTAAAAAGTAATAACCAAGACCTTAGTTGACATGCTAGTCGGAAAAGGTTTGCCATCCCTGTCCTAAGGATTCAGCCTGTTACAACTTTTAACATGTTTACATAACCTCAAGCGCATGCTGGTGACAGCAGGAATATGGTAAATCACGAATATATAAATATATATATGTGTGTGTTTTGTTTATCTTACAAAATTGTACAAAAATATTTTAACCCTCCTAGTCAATACTATATATTTTACGTCCAATTAAGACAAAACTTTACATATAAATAGACATGTTTCAACCCGGCATTGGGTCATCCTCAGTAAGACATGTAAATTGAATTAAAAACATAGGAAACACACAAAATGAAATGTTAATTAAAAAGTTTTAAAAAAAAACATGATGAAGTTTATAAAATTGTGAAATGTTGATCATTAAAACAGTCTTGAGCTGGAGGTCTTTCTGTTTCAATGTTTTGTTGTCCTTTGGTGTGGTTCAACTGGTATCTGTATAACTGTTGGTTTAGTTGTTTGTGCTTCGACATGGGCTGATATACATAGGCATTATTATTATTATATCAGCCCATGTTGAAACACAAACAACTAAACCAACAGTTATACAGATACCAGTTGAACCCCACACCAAAGGACAACAAAACATTGAAACAGAAAGGCCTCCAGCTCACGACTGTTTTAACGATCAACATTTCACAGTTTTTTAACTTTCATAATGTTTTTTTAAAATTTAATTAACATTTCATTTTGTGTGTTTCCTATGTTTTTAATTCAATTTACTTGTCTTATTGAGGATGACCCAATGCCAGGTTGAAACATGTCTATTTATATGTAAAGTTTTGTCTTAATTGGATGTAAGATATATAGTATTGACTAGGAGGATTAAACTATTTTTGTACACTTTTGTAAGAAGTTCAACCATCAATATGGATTTAACATGAGATTCATGGTCTGTAATGTGTTTTGTTTGTTTGTTACTTTTTTGTTTTGTTTTTTCAAAAGGGGATTTTCACGTCAGAACATGACATTTTTCTGCCAGTTCAGTCTGAATAATATTTTGTATTTGTTTTATATTTCCTATTCAGAATAGTTACCAGAATATAGTCCAGACATAGGGGTTCTCACTCCACTGGAATTGCTGACAGCACTCCGGGTGAATGCTCCACAGGTTGGCATGGCTTGGAAGAAAGAACCAAAAATGTTGCACAGACCAAGTGTCAGCATCTCTTGAGTTGCATTTAGAGAGGCTCCAGTGGCTGGAAATAGTAAACACACAATTTTTATTTCAGTTGAATCTTTAAATAAAAGCAGGCCATACACTCTGAGATAAGTACGGTATCAAGAGACTGTCACAAGAAACGCAAAACTGATACCAGTTCTATAGTGTGTAGCGTTGTCACAACTGGTCTCAGGTGGTATCACGACAAAATGGAGCAGGTAACGCGTCTCTCACTCTGGACAAGAGACATTGAGACTGATATAAGCAACATAATACAAGTCTCAACTGATTTACACGTGTGTAGGGAGGTATAGCGTGTATCACTTGCTTTTACAGAGTATTTTTTGAAAAGTGATCGTGAGCAGAGAAATATCTGAGTGTGCCTTTTAGGCAGAATTTATAAATTTCTACCAAAAGTACACCTGTCCATGGATTCAAAAATGACAGTTATAGTGACAGATATCCCAGTAAGAATGCATACAAAATTTTTGTTACGTTTTGTCAGACGTGCATTTCAGCATTAACTGAGTAAAATTCGCACAAGTCCAAGAGAACGGGTACCTCAATGTTACCACTAATCCTTCCTTGGCACTCACTGCTTCTCTCATAATTGTATCTTGTTTTTGACTTTCAGGGCCTATGAATTGTAACAAAATATAAAATGTTTTAACACACTTCCTCCAATAACTAAAGAAATCTTCTGCCAACTCTGTTAAAAGTAAAACATGAGAGTAATTTACTCTCTTTGTTAACCATTTTTAGACTATATTCTTAGTTCCTTTGATTTTTCATCAAACATATTGAACCAGGAGCACTGATACAGTGTTTCCTCTCAAAGTATTTAAAGTTTGAAATACCTGCTGCGCGCAAGATTAACTGACCGCAGCTGGTGAATGAGGAGTGAACTCGGTGCTGGTCGGTCAAGGACAGGCTATGTCATATAGAATATTCTATACTTCCATGCCCAGCAACTCAATAAATAAATTAGCATCATGATTTGGACTACATCACCATGTGGCCAATGCTAAATTATGCAATAATTACCAAGTCTCAAGCAAATCCATGCAAAATTGATGAAGTTATTGCAAGTTGAAGTTATAGGGAAATCTCATGACGCGACCAGCTAGTTTTGTATAAATTGAGGATCAGGTGACAAGACAGACAATGTGTGATTCCACAGCCCAACTGTGCTGGCTGACTGTAGGATGGTCTATGATGGAATTCTACGAGTGTGTTACTATGGACTTCAACGGAAATCCATCGTATAAAGGTGACTGAATATTTTCTATCAGTGCATATTCCGGGTAGTGTACATCGGACTTGCATTTTTCAAGTTATATTAGAACTGTGCAATTGAACTTAGATTTTGGAACTGTGAATTCAAACTTAGTTGAATGTCAAGTGCTAATCTTAGGACTTGTATTTCCAAGCAAAATTCAAATTCTTTCTTTGAGTGGAGAAGTTGACTCAGCCTTTAAAACAGTGCATAAGACTAGGAGTTCGTAAATACAGCTTGAAGCCTGATTAACATTTATTCTATATTAGAGTTGAATAGACTTAACCAAGTAGCTTCAGTGAAGGGAAATTATTCTCATACAAGTGGTTGAAGGTCATGATCCCATCTGCAGTATTAGACATAACAAAGTGGTCTCAGAGAACAAAACGTTATTCACCTTCATAACTAAATACCCCATATTATCACACGTGAATGGAAATAACTTCACATTCTGTAAATGTCAACTGTCATGTTACAATAGCATGTGAACGGAACTAAATTCATACGTCTGTACTTAACACGTTGTAGTTGTAGTGATTATTTGGATTTTGAACACTGTGGGGAATTTTATATGTTCATGTATTAATTTTGTATATTCAGGTGTTCATTTATTTATTTGTTTCTGTGTCTCCTGTGTGTGGGAATATTTGGAATTATTTGGTTATCAAACTGCTTCAAGATTGTTTGGTTGTTGTGAAAAATTAGTCTTAAAAACTTTTAAAGGTAAGATGAAATATTTGGGGGATATACGGTGGCACACATGCCAGATCAGATACAATGCTTCCAGGAGTTTCCGGTTGCATAATTTTGCATCAGTTTGGAAATTTCTCGATCAGCATTATCTGTTGGGCCCTTATTGGCTATAATAAAAATATTTGTGATTGGTGAACGAAGGAAAATGAGGGACGCTCATTGGTCATTTCTCTATGTCACCATTTCCAGTGAGATTGCTGCTAGGCATGAGAAAAGCAAGGCTATGACTATGGAAGCCCATCCTTTGTATGCCTGTCAACCAGCACATCCTAGGTTGAAATCGAGAAAGAGCTTCTTGACAACCACTGAAGCTCTTAAAGGAACACCACAACAAGCAAGAATCTCAATGTGGCGGGAAAAATGTCAACATTTGAGAGAATGGATGGTTCCAAAGGAAGAACTTCCTCCTGGACATTCTGAACAGTGGACAACATGGAAGGCTCTCAATCGATTACGCTCCAGCACCACGAGATGCAAGACCAACCTACAGAAATGGGGCCTTCCTGTGGATACAGTTTACTGCAAGTGTGGTACTAAGCAGACTAACGAGCATCTTCTACTGTGTCCATCTTCTCCAGCCACTTGTACCATTAAAGACCTAATGAGGGCAACTCCAAATGCGCTTGTCGTGGCCAATTTTTGGTCAACCAATGTTTAAAATTTCCTTGTTTAATTTTTGTCTCTCTTACTTTGTACTTCTGACACGATAAATAAATAAATAATACCATTTCCAGTAGTGGAGCGCTTGGCGAGAGCCAAAGTCTTCCAAGCCGTCTTGTAATTTTGACCGCTGAAGGGAGAGGTTGCCTTCTCCAGCTGACGGGTCTTCTTGGCCCCTCCAACAGGTAAGCACTTAGCTTTTTCATCTTTCTGGTAGTTATCTTCAAATGTAGTATTCCGTTTAATTTCCTTTTGCCGGAGCTTACCCGTTTTTCCTTCAGTCACCAAATTTTTCTTAAAAATGACTTAGCCTTTCCGGCAAGTCACATCATATTTGTTAAGAGACAGTTCCCATTTCTTTTGTTTTCATAAATTGTGTGTTCAACGCCTCTCGATGTAATTGTAAATTGTAATTTTCCCCTTTGAGGCTGTCTTATAGATCTGCGTCATCTTAGAGTACTCACATTTAGAATGGGCACCCTTTCTCAGAAGTGTTTTTGAGGGGGCTGCCTCCTAAATGAGCTCTGAGCTAAGATAATCATTTTAAATATTATGTTTTCCTTTCTTCCGTGTATATCCTTCTGACTGTATAATGTTACTTAAATTTTATTCTTTCTGACTGTATTATAATGCGCCTTGAAACTTGGAACATTACGTGTGATGTTCCTCCCCTAAAGTGATATAAAGTAGCATCACTGAATTTGAACCTGCTAGGTAATTTTTCGTAATTATTGTTAGAATCATTTCCCTTTTTAAAGTGTAATTTTGTCTGATCACATTTGCGCGTTATGTCAATCTAAATTATTAAGTAAAATGTATATTCAAATTGAATCACCATTGATTTCGCTTCTTCAGCGCTACTAATACCTTTCACCACCTGGATGTGGTCCCTCCGCTTTCTGCTAATCCTTCCTTAGCCGTCATGTTGCTTAACCTGACCGTTTCTGTTTGCTGTTTTCTACTGAGAACGTGTGTGTACTTTAATATCTTGGATTGCGTTTAACACGCATTTGTGTTCTCTTACTTCATGTACTATGAAACACACAAATGAATCATTACTTTGAATTTATTTAAAACTGTGCACAGTGAAATTCTCAAAACTGTGCCTAGTGAATGTTTTATTTTCAAAACTGTGCCAAGTGAAATGTTTCTTTTGAAAATCTTTAAAAACTGTGTCAAGTGAATTTTGCTTTGAGCATGCGTTTGATCCCATTAACATTCGAATCACAGAATAATCTCTTTATTTTCATAAGTGCAGTTACAGTAAAGGAATATTTGTGATAGATTCTATTGACATTCTATGGTATAACCAGATTTCTTTATTCCCTTCATGGGAATCCTTCAACTTAATTTCAAACTGCACCAATAATCAGTCAAGTATGCAGAAATGTACCGAATGAGTGAACCCCGGAACTTAGACTCCCAGACCGTCTGCGATCTGCCAAAACTTCCAGAACTTCTAGTCGTCATGGGAATTCACGTGGTCCCATGGTACAGAGAGCTGACGTATGGTGTGGGAAGGAGTACTAGCAGTGAGAGACATCGCCTGCCACAACACAAAGGACATTCACTCCTCTTTTCCAACTCTGGCTGTATTAAAGGTGATATGCAACTTGTGTTCATTTATGAATAAACAAACAGTTCAGTTTAAAAGTTTATTTCAAAAACCTCTCTCTCTTGTATGCATTCCAAGGATGGACCGTACACGCCTTGCCTAAATCCATGCTCTCCAAGATAGCTACGTACGGGCGTTCTTGGTACAATATGCTAAGAACTCTCCCCATAGCAAGCATTTTGACTACTAGAGAATCGGATGTCATATTCTTTCCACCAAAACTGGCAACAAATCTCGGCATGTACAGTGCCACAAAGGCGAGAGACTGGTATCTAGAGTCCGCCTCATGAGACATTCTCTTGATATACATCTCAGCATGTATGGCCCACTTAATGTTTCTCAAAAATTCAGTCTCAGAGACAAGTTTTAATTTAGTTGGTTTCATTAAAGACCATTGCATTCAATTTGTAGGTGACAAAACAATTTTAACAGACTCCAAAAAGGAGTTGTTCAAGGTGCTTAATGTATTGTCAGATTCACATTTAAACATTAATATTAAGAAGACCAAGGTATTAGTTGTGAGTAAACATCCTGAATAAATTCACACCAAGATCAAGCTTACTAATTTCCCTTATCTAGGAATGACAACAGGTGCAGCAAAGAGATCAGAAGGCCAATAGCACTTGCCAAACAGGCGTTTAGCAATAAGAGAAATCTTTTGATCAGTGCAAATTTATATTTTTAATTAGGAAGAAGATGTTTTTTGTATGGATCTCAATTTTGACCAATCAGAAATCAGGATTGGAAATGAACTGGAGCTTTTGAAATGTGGGTCTGAAGACAATTGCTGTGGATTAAATGGACTGAAAAGAGAACAAACAAAAGCATCCAGCAAGAAATTCAAGGAAAGAGAGAAATGATGCTAATGATACAGAGAAGAATTAAATTCACTGGCCACATTTTGCAAAATAATACCTTTCTAACCAATCTACTGAAAGGGAAAACACATGGAAGAAAGGCCAAGGACAACCAAGACAAAAGTTCCTTTGACTTGGCACAGAATCCTCATTATGGTTCGTGCTCATAAATTAAGGAAACCAGATACAAGCAAAACTTAGTGTGCATGTTGTGGCTTGAAATCATGTCCATGTATCATACCAAAGAACCTGCAGTGACTGTGACTTTGATTAGGTGCATGGTGGTACTGTGAACAGATCAGTGATTCAAAGTGCAAACTTGCTGTCCAGAGTTCTGTGCTGAGAGGATGTGTGCAGTTGCTTTTAGATATGCTTATGGTGATTATGTGTCAGAATGGTTCAACTAACACATATTGATGATGTAATGAGTGGCAGGATAAAAGGGCAGCTAGAGGCTGGCCAGACACAGACACAGCAGGGCATGTTACAGGAAGTTCCATGTACCACAGTCTCATTTCATTATAATGACAAAGATTCCGTCAGACAGAAAACATTCCTTAGCACTTCAGCAGTGGAAGTCCATAATGTACAATACCATGAGGACAAATATCTCACCGTAAGTGCCTGAAGATGCAGGCAGATTACTGTAGGTGGCCTTGCTTGGGACCGTGCAGCTGCCACTGGAATTGTTGTTGCCCAGAGGCCTGCAATTTGCAGTCCACTGAACAGTGGCTGCAGAGGAGCCCGTAATGCCTGGAACAATACTCTGAGGTTCCTTTCACTGATGACTCTAACAAGGAAGGGGTACCCCAACTGTTGTCATGCACATTTTGAATCTATATAGTGTGTTGAATAGACAATATCGAAATATGCACACCATGCAAATCACAGCTGCTATGAGCAAGAAACATAGGAGCTACGAGCTGCCAAATATAGACTGTGAGTACATATAAAGACAGGAATCCTCATGCAGATTAGTCCAAATGCAGCTGAATATTGTAGATAGGCATTCAGTAATGTTTAAATACTAGAAATAAAATACATTACGCACCCATGGCAGTTCAAGTGCAGTAGACATGAAGGACAATAAGTAATCCGTGGTCTAGACATTAACATCTTTCACAGTGAGCACACCGAATGAAGACAAGCTGAACACAGTCAACTTTGAAACATTCCTCTTCCAAACCACTCTTGAAACAGTATTCGGAAGGTGATGAAATGATCCTGGATTTTTATTGGTGTAACCCCATTTGAAGAAAGCAAATTGGATCAACATTTTGAATCTATTTGCCAAAAATTGGAAGTACACAAACGATTGAATGCAAAGAAATTGTTCTCATTGCCACACTTTAAACTGTGAACGATAACACTATCATATCTGTGATGAACCATACTGGTGTTCTAGATTATTAGGTTGTTTTGTATGCTGAAGTCAACGAGACATTCATCCTCATGGGTCCTATTTCCATATCCATGAGGACCAATCACTACTTTATAGCCTGACCTTACAGTTCCCACCTGAGCATTTATGTCTCCCATAACAAGAGTATTATCTTGTTGCATGTGGTCCTCTACTTCTTGAAGAAAGTCATCTTTTTCTTCTTGACTACACCCAGTCTGTGGAACATAAATCTGAACAATGGTCAGGGTTTTGTTGTTGTTGTCGTCAATTTTCTGATGTAGATTAATAATTCATTCATTTACATATTCTATATCAGCCACAGCAAAAATGATCTTGCTGATTATGAATGCCACACCATTCCTTGTTTCCTTCTTATTTCCATGTCAGTAGAGTTTGTACTCTTTCCACAGTAATTTATTTCCCTTCCCTTTCCACTTTGTTTCACTCAGTCCAAGGACCTCAATCTTTCTTCTTTCCATGAGATCTACAAGCTCCTCACATTTAGCAGTCAGGTTTATGGTATGTAATGTTCCTATTTTGAATATGTTTTCCCATCCAGGAATTTTCTTCTTTGAATAATTCCATTTAACTTCAAATCTTATCACTGTCATCCTTACCAGAATTATATATATAAGGAGGTCTATGTCTTGGTTTCGGTTTACATCCAAGGCTCATTTTACTGTTGAAAGTGTCTGGCACTGCGGTGCAGGGGGCAACGCGTCCGCCTGTCACCTGGCAGTCCCGGGTTTGATTCCCGGCCGGGTCAGGGTTTTCTAATTGTAAATGATTAATATCCCTGGCCTGGGAACTGGGTGTTTGTGTCATCCTTGATGTTCCTTTCCTCACATTCAACACTTTACACTTCTGCCATTTACAAAATATACACAGGTTCCTCACATATGGTGCAAGTAGGGGCAAAAGATCTTTCTACGTCGACGCCCCAAACAAATAGCATTTACCAAAAATAAACTGTTGAAAGTGATTTGACAACTTTTTCTCCCCTTTCTGGCTAACAGAAAGTCAGGTTTTTTATCAGTGATGAGAATCGAGGGCTTTGAAAAAGAAGCAGCAATCCAGAAAGGAGTGAGGCAAGGCTGCAGTTTGTCCCCTCTCCTTTTCAATGTTTACATAGAACAGGCAGTAAAGGAAATCAAGGAGAAATTTGGTAAGGGAATCACAGTCCAAGGAGAGGAAATCAAAACCTTGAGATTTGCCGATGATATTGTTATTTTATCTGAGATTGCAGAAGATCTCGAGAAGTTGCTGAATGGTATGGATGAAGTCTTGGGTAAGGAGTACAAGATGAAAATAAATAAGTCCAAAACAAAAGTAATGGAGTGCAGTCGAACGAAGGCAGGTGATGCAGGAAATATTAAATTAGGAAATGAAGTCTTAAAGGAAGTAAATGAATATTGTTACTTGGGTAGTAAAATAATTAACGATGGCAGAAGTAAGGAGGACATAAAATGCAGACTAGCACAAGCAAGGAAGAGCTTTCTTAAGAAAAGAAATTTGCTCACTTCAAACATTGATATCAGAATTAGAAAGATGTTTTTGAAGACTTTCGTGTGGAGCGTGGCATTGTATGGAAGTGAAACATGGACGATAACTAGCTCAGAAAGAAAGAGAATAGAAGCTTTTGAAATGTGGTGTTACAGAAGAATGCTGAAGGTGAGATGGATAGATCGAATCACGAATGAAGAGATACTGAATCGAATTGGTGAGAGGAGATCGATTTGGCTAAATTTGACGAGAAGAAGAGATAGAATGATAGGACACATCTTAAGACACCCCGGACTTGTTCAGTTGGTTTTTGAAGGAAGTGTAGGTGGTAGGAACGGTAGGGGTAGACCAAGGTATGAATATGACAAGCAGATTAGAGCAGATGTAGGATGCAATAGTTACGTAGAAATGAAAAGGTTAGCACAGAATAGGGTGGCATGGACGGCTGCATTAAACCAGTTTATGGACTGATGACTCAAACAACAACAAACTCCCTTAGTCATTGATAGTCCTCTATCCAATTTGCAAGGCACCTACTTTGTGATAAATTGCATGTTTGTCAAAAGACACTATGTGATACACTGAAGATTACTGCCCGGCGATTGTAAATTCTGCAGGAGAAAATTAAGTTCCGAAAGCCTCTAGAATACAAGCATAGGAAACAGTGTAATAGGCCATATAAGATCCCACATATTACTAAATCATTAGTAAGACAGCACATAGAGTCTTTTCCAAAACCAGAGAAACATTACTCAAGACATGAATGTAAAAGGTTTTCCTTAAATCCTGATTTGACATTAAGAAAAATGTACAAATTTTTCTGTGAGCAGTACCCAGTTGACTGTAAAGAAAGTACCTATAGGGATATTTTTAAGTCTGACTTTAAGCTGAGATTTGGCCTTCCAAGATCTGATGCTTGTGCTTACTGCTATCGTCTTTTTATTTGCCTCATTACAGCAGAATTAAATGATGAAATGCAGAAAATACAGAAGGAAAATCAACTTCATCAGTGCAGATCTAAGGCAGCATATACATCATTGGCAGCTGATACTGCTGTTAGTTAGGAAAATAAGGATGTTATAGTGCTTTGTGTTGACTTAGAACAAGTTTTATTCTGTCCCAATTTACATAATTTTATTTTACCAAAGACAGTACTCCTGCTATAACCTTTCTATCCACAATACTGGCAATAATACTGCTTTTATATACTTCTGGTATGAGGCTAAAAGGGGTTCTGCTGAGATTTCTTCTTCAATACTGAAGTATACTAAAGAGACTTTCCAACCACTGAAAATAGGAGAATCAAGGCATCTCATTCTGTGGTCAGATTATTGCTCTCTTGCAACATTTAATACTGCAGAAGTATTTCTCTATTGTTGAATAGAAATTTCTAATCACTGGTCAGAGCTTCCTGCCCTGTGACCGGGACTCTGCCTTCGTGGAAAAGAAGAAAAATCAGCAAAAGTGTACGAACCTAATGGCTGGGTGGAAGTCATAGGCAACACTAGCTCCAATTTTTTAGTCTGTGTCATGGAAAAGAAAGATTTTAAAGATATGAGCATATGTAGTTGAAAATTCTTTCAGTAAGGGTTCATTCAAGATAACGGAATATGTTTGGCTCCAAATCATGAATGATGACCCAACAACCATTCGTGGCAGGAAAAGTCACAATATTCTCCAGCCTTGGATTAGTCAGAGTATTGCGAAGAAGACAAGAGGAAGAGGTTACAGAAATTTACCTCCAGTGAATGTCCACAGTTTTTCAAATGTGTATTCGGAACCTCTGTCTATTACAGCTGCAAAGAAGAAGGACCTATTGTATATGTGTAGATACATTCCAGTTAAATTAGAAAATTCTATGAGGACCTGCTCTCATTAAATTAAATTTATTTGCAGAATTTTCAGCATGTTTGTATTTCTTATTAGTGACAAAACGTAACTGTGATCTTTTTTGTTTGTTTCTGACATGCCTATCATAATAAGATATTTACTGATAATTATGACACTGTAAATAAGGGGATTAAATTAAAAGTTGGTAATGTTGTAAGTAAAAAATATATATATATTTGTCAGTTACAACGTTGTTCTATTTTAAAAATATTTAATGCATCTCCGTACATCACTGGGAGTCATGGCCTGTCTTAAGGAAAATTAATGTTTGTTTGTGTGTTTGTTTATTTGTTTGTTTGTTTGTTTTTTCAAAACGTAATTGTTGTATGAATAGAATAACTATTTAACAACTTCTATATGAACATAGAGTATAGCTAGCAGCAATTAGTTTGGAATTCTTTCAGTATAAACAGTCAAGAAATGTTTTTTCCATCTCCTGTAAAATTTTCATTTTTGTTAGTAACAACATTGTTCGGGTGAGCCATTCAATTAGAGCAAAGCCCTCAATATTTTTTGTAATATCTGAAGCCATCTCTTCTCAGTTCTGACTCAGTTAATTTATAACAGTTAGGTTCTTCAGTCTGCTGGAAAATTTTGAGTAATAATTACTCATTACTAAACTAATTTTGAGTAATAATTACTAATGTTAGTTTTGGCAAATGAAACAACCCTCAATAACAACAAATTGCCAGGAGGTTGCAATGATTTAGCTCTCTTAGCCTTTGACATGAAAGAAGTTTGTGCCGGATCACTAGTCTCCAAAAAACCACCCTAAAAGTACGATTACAAATAACCTTTGAGTAAATTGAGATCATGCTCTTGAAATTCTTGAGCATAAATGAAGTCTTCAAAAATGATCAAAAAATTAACATAGTTCTACAATTTAATGACTTTGAAGAAAGATGGATAAATATAACTTACAAAAGGAAAAAAGAACCTATTTCTAACCTGGTCAATCTATAATAAAAGACACAAATTTATCACAACACTGCTGCCTTGCAAATTGGATAGAGGACTATCAAAGGCGAAGGGAGTTAACCCTGACAGAAAAACGTCACTTTATGTTAGGCACAGCAAACCAGCAAGGGAAGAAAAAATTATCATATCACTTTCAACAGTAAAATGAACTTCAGATGTAAACAGAAATCAAGGCGTAGACCTCCTTTTGTATATAATTCTGGTAAGGATGACAGCGATAAGAAACAAAGTTAAATGGAATTATTCAAAGAAGAAAATTCCCGGATGGGAAAACAAATTCAAAATAGCGACATTAAATATCATAACCCTGACTGCTAAATGTGAGGATCTTGTAGATCTCATGCAAAGAAGAAAGATTGAGGTCCTTGGACTGAGTGAAACAAAGTGAAAAGAGAGAGAGTCCTGGCCATCTGAGCATAGAAGTTCTGACGTCGTGAAAAATTAGGGTATTGGCTAATATCTATAAAGGCAAGTAAACGAAAACTTATTAGGCCTAATATATGTAATACCACTGGAGTCTTAAAGGAACTATAGGAGGGACACATACAGTAATAGGATAAACACAATTACAAGTCAGGATCCAAAGAGAGAGCAAATAGAAAAAGCGACGATGATGAACACAAAAACAATAAAAGACGGAAACAATCTTCAGTAGATGTTCCCTCCTCCTTTTGAAGGGGATTCTGCAGGACAAGAGAGTTTTAGTACAAAGATCTATAGAATTTTCTAGTTGGTTCTGATTGATTTGTGGTGTTACTTTGGTTATTTTGTTCCATCTGAATTCATCTATATCTAGCTTCCTGGATGTGATGCAGGGTTCTGGATTATTTTTGGGTGCAACTGGTGGGTGCTGATTGTTGAGACTATTGGGACATGTTTACTAATACTGGTAGGTGTCCTTCTTGGATTATGATGTTAATTTCTTCTCCTCTAATTAAAAACAAGGTTAATTGTACTGGCGCCATTTGGTGCTTTATATGTTTTCTGATGGTTTTTTTTATTTTTTTTATGGCAAGTGTTAAGCCTTCCTCCATTAGTATCTCCATCAGCAGATCCATTTTAGTGTTTGACTTGTCAATCCTTGCATTCAAATCACCAGCTAGCATAACTCTTGGGTCACTACTTTCTGAGATGCCTCCAATATATTTTCTACTACAGTCTCTGTAGGAATATATGTTTGCATGATGTATTTATGCAGTCCTACATTCTAATGTATTTCAGGTTAATTTTTTTTAGACATAAGCATAGGAAAATTAATGCAATGAAAATTGTTCTGCATATCCATACGTCACTGGGAGTCATGATCAGTCTTCAGGAAAATTAATTAATTTATTTATTTATTTTGATCCAAGCAGGTACAGACCCAATAATGAGGAATATTAAACTATTGCATTTAATTGCTAAATATGGTTTCAAAAATAAAACATTTTACACATATAATTTCCAAACATCAACTAAAGTTACGCTAAAAAAACTAGGACACTATTATCAAAAACAAACATGAAGTGAAATATACATAATGAGGTAATAGTATATACACTCAATGCTATACACACAATTCATAGAAATCATCATTAACTATTGGATATAGGTTTAATGTTCATGGATACTTCATGGAAGTTTCAGGAAGGAAGAAGGGCATTGAGTACACCATCATTATCTTAATATTATCTAAATATTACAACAATACTTTTCAATCTTAGAATTATAGTATTGTTATTTTACACCTTTGTGTTAAAAAGATAAATATAATTTGTTAGTGTGCTGAAAAATATATTCAAATTGAAAGTAATTGAGTATTCATTATCAATTCTCCTGCAGTTAATGATTAGAGAATGCTTGTACTGCTCAGTCTTTGTTTGTGAGTAGTGGAAGAGAGTCAACTTTGGACGTGTTGTAGCAGGAGGGGACACAAATGTTGAATTGTAACAATAAATACAGACTATATACCAAATTACTGACTAGTTTAAAAGTAAAGATAAGGGATGTAATTTTACTGTCATGCACACGATAATTTATAATCTAGCAAATTTAGTAGTTTGTCATAGCTGTAAAATTTTTGGAAATGGGTAGAGAGAACATTGTCAGTTGTGCGGTATTGTTTCTTAAGTGATAATATGTCAAAATATTTGTCTTGCTTCCTACTGTTCTGTATTGTACCTTTGGCATGCTTTGCTCTTTGACTGATTTGTTGGTTGAAGGGACAATGGCATTATTATCCTCTAACTTGCTCTAGCTCTCTAGATTTTCTGTCCCAGCCTAAGCTGAGAAGCAAAACTGAACTCATCACGGACTCAGAAGAAATGGATGTAGAGGAAATGGAAGTAGAAGAACTGCAAGTGATGAGGAGAGAACCAATCAATTTAAAGACAGCCATGTATGAAGATGTGGAGATTGTTATAATCCTTTTATACGTTTTCATCTCCAACAGAAGAAATGGATGTAGAGGAAATGGAAGTAGAAGAACTGCAAGTGATGAGGAGAGAACCAATCAATTTAAAGACAGCCATGTATGAAGATGTGGAGATTGTTATAATCCTTTTATACGTTTTCATCTCCACTTTTTTGTTGCTTCCTCCTCTCTCTTCTAATGATTACCTGTCATTGTATTTATCCTACTGTATTATGTGTTCCTATCTTTCTACAATAGTTCCAAAACTGGCCATCTGCAATGAAACTGAAAATACATTTTATTGTAAAAAGTGGTAGTCCAAGCTATTGTCTTTCTATGATTAAATCACTGAGTGTCAAATTCAGCCTGAAGTATAATTGTAGGTTATTTCCAGAACTGGCCATTTGCTCGATGTTGTTAGTTTGAAAACCGGCCATGTGTTAGTTCCGAAGCCTGCCATATGGAGTGGTCCATTATTACCAGTGTTGCCAGTCAATGGCAAGTTGCTAGATGTTCTTACTGGATATTATTGTTGTCTACATGATATAAAATAAACGTTCAATCATTTAAATGGATGTATAGCAACACTTTAAAGCCTTTCAATGGTAAAATAACATTTATTACAAAGATAAAGTAGCATTCTTGTGATCTCTGAACTGCTGCATAGTGATTTTACGTAAACCAGTGTTAGTGACACTGATGACATCAGCTGGTTGGCTGTCGTTTGTTTGCTCACGTATTGTGTTAGCAGATTGTTCTGTTTTGATATGTTTACGTATAGTTTATTCTACAATATGGATATTTCTCCTTCGCCATGTGAGCCAGGGAGAAGCAGGAAGAGGACTAGAAACCCTGATCGATAGGAAAAAAAAACAGAGATAAATTGGAAAGGTGCATATTATTGAATAATGTGTATTTTGTAATTTTGAAGGCTAAGTTTCTGGTATTGCATAAAATTGACAATGGAATCTATGAAACATTTGTTATTATTAAGCTTATTATGTCTTACAAAAGGTTGTTTTTGTTTATTTGTATGTCAGATATGCTGCTTGCAGACCTCCTAAAATACCAAGATGCCAGCACAACAATCCGCGTTCCAGTGTACATCTCTCAATAAGATGGACATTGTATATTTTTCACCAATGTTTCTACGGCCACCAAGATAAACTGAACCGAGATGGTTTTTATTAAATACACTAATGCAAGGGATCCAAAAAGGTGAAGCACAGAAGGTACAAGGTAACAATTAAATATTACATCCTCAAAGAAAAGGTCTGGCACTACGCGTCTAGTTTGTCGTGAAACATTCTTGAATGTGCTAGGACTTACCAAATATAGAGTACACGGTGTTCTTTCATGATTCTGCAAAACAGGAAAAATGCCCTCTGAGACACGTGGAGGAGACCATTGCTCACAGTCCTTTAGTCATAGACAGGCAGCAGTTCAAACATTTATTAAAAAATTCAAAGGTATTGAGTCACATTACTGCAGAAGTAAAACTAAGGAATGTATATACCTCAGTAGTGACCTCAGCATTAAAAAGAAGTGGTCAATTTGACAGAATAAGCAAAATAATCCAGATTTACACGTGAAAGAAGGCTACTTCTGAGGCATATTCAACAAATGTTATAATATTGGATGTGGTAAACCTCGCACAGATGTGTGCTCTACTTGCATAGAATTAACAGATTTTAAAAAAAGGAAGCGTAAAGCAGATGCAAACAAGAAGAATGAACTGATAACGCAAAAGAGAATATATGGTCTCAAAGCAAAAGCTTTTTATGCTCTGCTGAGAGAGGAAACGGATGGATTACTGACAATGTCATTCGATTGCCAGAAAAATGACCTTTTGCCGAGAGTACCAGATCAAGCGGCCTATTGTAGTCATTAGTTATATCAATATCATTTCACTGTTGCGAAAGGACATTCAAAATCTCCGCTCAATAGAGAAAATGTATTAATTTACCTCTGGAATGAATCAGAATTTTCAAAGGGTTCCAGCACATTTGCATCTGCTGAGTACCATACTTTTTGTAATACAGTTTACAACATCACAACTTTGCGATTAGCTGCTGATGGGAGTGGAGGCCAGAACACTACTATGATGACTATGCTTTCATCCTGCATTTTAGATTCTGCTTCAGTGAACATTCAGAAGATCGAGATAATTTGTTCCCATGGTTGGTCACTCATTCCTCTCCCTGGATGGAGTGTTTGCTAAGATCAAGAAAGTCATTTGCTCCCATGAAGTAATTGCAGAACCTCAGGAATATCTTGAAATCTTCTCTGAACATGGGACTACTATTCATCTGGGGACACAGTATACAGTTTATGATTGGAAATCAGTGGCTGAAAATGTTACAAGACCAACAGGACAATGGCATTTTAATTTTGCTCCTTCAAAGTGGTTTTCACTTCAACAACATAAAAATGGTTTTATAGTTTTGGAGGAACTGCATCACAGGTCGGATTTTGGGATCCTCAGAAGCGTCACTAAGAGAGGAAAGAGTTTGAAAAATATGACACCAGCTGTTATTGTTTTTTGGTGGTATTATTGTTAATCCACCCAAACTCAGAGATGTTGAGAAGCTGTTAAAGAAACATTTTGGGATTGACTGGAAAAGCATCAAGTCCTTTGCATTCTATAAATATATGTTCTGCAACTGGGTGACAATTAAGATGCTGAAGGTCATGCCAATGAAGAGTGGTGTACAACTATGGTGGAAAACACAGACACGGTGTGAGAATTTAATCCTTTTTTTTTTTTTTTTTCAAGCAACTGTAGTGACAACTGTATGTGCCTTATAATTGTCATAATATATTATTTTCAAGTATTCTGAACACTTTAGCAATTATTTTTTATTTGTTTGGGAAAAACAACCTGTAAACTTGCTTGTTTTAGTTCCAAAATGGGAAAAATTTCCCGTGATTAGTTCCAAAATCGGCCATATGTCAATTTAAAATGTAAATAACCCAAGCAGGAATTATGTATGATTATAAATCACAAGGTCTATGAAAAGAATTATTTTTTTATACTATTTTTAATGGGTGAAATATATTCTTATCTTGCATAACATAATCAGGAATTGTTTTCTGGCTCTACTGAAAAATTTTACAGCATGGAGATGGCCAGTTTTGGAACTAGTGGACTCAAATGACCTGATATGTCACTGTACTGCAGAATATTTGAAATACTGAAGTACATACAGTATATGATTAGGGAAAAGACTTTAATTGTGAGAGTGTATGCCCTTCTCTTTCTTTCTCTCACTGTCTCTCTTTCTCTCCCTCTCTCTCTCTCAAAAATTAAGATCTAGGCCTGTGTAAATTTCTTTGCTACACGAAAAAGTATAGAATGATGGATATGTTTTCGGACTTAGAAGATGAGAGAGCAAGTACAGATTCTTTGATTGTTTCACTCTTAGTAGCCTTTTATGACATGCAGAGGATAAAAATAGTGGATCCTTTCACTCCACCTACAGGGGAGATAAAGTGTTTCAACAAATCAAACAAAATGGGTAGCATCATGATCTACATTCAGCAATATGGCTGCTGATCTGTCACACAATATTCCCTTGCCATATCACAAGATAGCTCCACCTATGAAGATCTATGTTGTACAAAATGGTAGCTGTTTTAGCACACAATTCTATGGCCATAAATATTCACAAGATACGTATTATGAGAAAAAATCTGCTGCCTTCGGTGATGTTACCATGTGTAAGGGGCTTTGCTAGACAAGATACCAGTCAGAGACAGTGGAAACTGTATACAGAAGGCAGAGTTCTGGCACACGGTAAAAAGATGACGAAGACTTAGTATAGATGGATGATAAACACTGATTGCCTGGTTACCACGGTGACAGTTTTCTGTCCACACAGAATTGTCTGTGCTACATAGATTGAATCAAGGTGCGGTAAAACTAATGCGGTGAGCTCGCAATTGTGATCAACAGTACGGTGTTCTGTAAGAAGGAAGTCAGCTCCTGGACGAAACTATCTTTACATCGGTCTGTTTTCAGACCAACTTTGCTTTATGGGAGTGAAAGCCGGTGGACTCAGGATATCTTATTCATAAGCTAGAAGTAACAGACATGAAAGTAGCAAGAATGATTGCTGGTGAAAACAGGTGGGAACAATGGCATGAGGGTACTCAGAATGAGGAAATAAAGGCTAAGTTAGGAATGAATTTGATGGATGAAGCTACCTAGGAAAATAATAGACTCTTGTTATGGATGGTAAGAGTGGCAGGGGAAGACCAAGATGACAATGATTAGACTCAGTTTCCAATGATTTAAAGACTAAATGAGGCCACAGAACCAGTTACAAATAGAGGATTGTGGCGGTGATTAGTAAATTCACAGAGGCTTGCAGACTGAACGCTGAAAGGCATAACGGTCCATAATGAAGACGGACGGATGGACGGATGGATGCTAATTCCAGATAGATCCCCAGCCCAAAAATATATCCATCTTAAAAAGGAAAACCAGACCAACAGCACATTAAAACCTTGGGCTGCCAAGATGACTGCTGCCCAGCCACATGGTCTGCTGACACTGGAATGCCACAGGGTCATTGTGACAACATCCTCAGCCACTCTGTTTGGCTTTCTTGACTGGGTTTGTGCCTCTCGTATCAATCAGCTCCTCAGTTAGCCTCACAAGGCTTGCAGGCAAGTTGGCCGTGTGGTTAGGGGCACGCGGCTGTGATCTTGCATCTGGGAGATAGTAGGTTCGAATCCCACTGTCGGCAGCCCTGAAGATGGTTTTCCGTGGTTTCCCATTTTCATACCAGGCAAATGCAGGGGCTGTACCTTAATTAAGGCCACGGGTGTTTCCTTCCAACTCCTAGACCTTTCCTATCCCATCATTGCCATAAGACCTATCTGTGTTGGTGCGACATAAAGCCACTAACAAGGCTGAGTGAACCCTGAGATGGTTGCCTAGTTGTACTTCCTCTTAAAACCATAATCACCACCACCACTGAGTGAACCCCAGAGGATAGATGCCTATTTGTACTTCCTCTTAAAACAGTAATCACCACTACCATTGAGTGAACCACAATTACATTCCTTGGACAAGACAGGAAATGAGTCCAGGGCCTCTGAGTGACAGGCAGGCATGCTACGCATACACCATGGCCTGACTTTGAAGTATGTAGCAGTACTGTAAGTTATTTCACTTTTGTGACTTTTTTATTATTATTATTATTATTATTATTATTATTATTATTATTATTATTATTATTATTATTATTATTTCTAAGTACCAAAGTATGATCAAGACAAACCACGTACCATTTCACACATTCTGTTTGGGTTTGCATTTCTTCTTTCTTTTTATGTTCTTTCTGTTATAGAATTCTTCCTCAGCTAACAGGTTTTGCATCATCATAACCGACTGCAGCTTGACCAACTTCATCATTGTTCTGAACAGGATTCACATCATCATAACCAACTGTAACTTGACCAACTTTATAATTGTCCATAACAGGATTCACATCATCATAACTGACTGTAAATTGACCAACTTTATAATTGTCCTTAACAGGATTTGCATCATCATAACCGACAGTAGCTTGACCAACTTCATCATTGTCCTTAACAGGATTTTCATCTTCAAAACTATTACTTTTCTCATATGGACTGCTCACAAATTCATACACCATCAAGACCAACAAAACTAACTCTTTTCGTAGTAACGTTTTTACGGTTATCTTCTTTATCTTCATTGTCTTTTTCTTCTTTTTTATCTTCTTCTTCTCCTCCATCATCATCATCATCATAATCATCATCAGTATCTTCTGCATATTCACCATATGCAAGAGAATTACGTGTGCCTGCCATCTCCAATGATAGAATTCTAGAAATTGTACATGTAATATTGTTTCAGTCTATATTCTTTTTATGTAAGTTATTTATTGTATATATATATATATATATGTATGTTAAATGCTAAGGTGTTCTAATCTTCTTTCTATTCAGAAATAATTCTTATATTCTGGATAAATAAATTGATTCTTAAGATATTTACTCTAATAATATAAATAAACATACCCACACAATATTGCACAGAATGCACAACACTTTCGACATCCTCCCAAGCACATCTTAGATTAGACAATGTTTTGTACGTTAAGTTATATTTGTTGTTCAAGAGCTCGATGCTGTACCTGATACACTGGTAATGGAGAGCCTTAGAAAGTTATCACTCTAGGATCATGGAAGAAACACCAGAACACCTCAGTAATTTAACTTCAGAAGGCCATGCCTGTACTCTGAGTTTAGAAACATTCATATGTTTTTAAAATATGTATTTGGTAGACTATATCTGTTGTTTTCATTATCAGTTTTGTAGTGTATTACTTTTAAATATCAACATTACCTAATATTCTTTGGCTTAATTGTAAATAAGACCTTCACAATGTAGTGAGTGGATCAGTTCTTTCCACAGCAATGTAAATAAAATCTGAAGACTTCAAATTTTTGCCTCATACTTTGTTTTTAACTCAGGTTAGGTATAAAGCTATTTCTTGATTAGTGTACAGTGACATAGCAGCTCCTCCTGAGGATCAGTGGTGAATGTTGGCCTCCAAATCCCAAGATAGCAGGTTCAAACCCGGCAGAGGTAGTTGGATTTTTGAAGGGCAGAAGAAAGTCCATTCGACATTCCATGTCATACAATGTCAGCTTGCAAAAGGTTTCTGGTGATACATTTGGTGTCTACCTGACAAAATTAATTAAAACTCAAAAATAGACACCCAAGAGAGATTTGGTTTACTCTGCCGTCTAGTAGGCCGAAAGTAAAATGGAACATCAAAATTGATGAGCAAATACCCAGACGGCATTAAATTTAAATACATGCACACGTTAGCTGAGGCTATTATTATTATTCATTTGGTTTATTGTGTGGGTTGCTGTAGTCATGTCCTAGTTGGTTCTGAGAGATGGGATACTTGCTGCCATGGAATGGGAGTGGGCATCTTGGACATACAGTATTCTGAGTCATGGGCCTCCTTGTGTTCAGGCGGCTAGGACTATAAAATCCACCAGTGGTCCCTAACCCTTTAGGGAAGAGATCCTCAGTGGGACTATGTGTAAGTAAGGGTAGCATCCTGCTTCACAGAATTTTCACCAAGCACGCACATAACATTTTATGCAACCTTGGACCTATGGGAGTAATGAATCATACTCCCACTTGAAAGGTGAGAAACTCCTTGGAAACAACTTGGCAGAAAAAGGTGGAATTTGATGAGGAGCTATTAATACTAATCATTAACTCCCAACACATTCAGATGCATCCTCTTTGCTGACTCTGCCAATTATACTTTCTTTCTTCCATAAGCCCCATTAAGTAGCCAGATGGCATTAAATTTAAATATTTGCACACATTAGCTGAGGCTATTATCTACTGGTATGTACTAGATCAAGTTACTTTCAATTATCTGTCTCTGTCTCAGGATGATAATAATAATAATAATAATAATAATAATAATAATAATAATAATAATAATAATAATAATAATAATAATAATAATAATAATAATAATAATAAAAGTATCTCAAGGCCTAGGTTGCTAGCTAGAGACAGTGAAATCTGCAGATGAATAAGAGCAAAAAATCTTCAGGACAAGGAAATTAGTCAGAAGTACATGGATATAATTAGTGAAAAGTTCCAAACAATGGACAGTAAGCAGGTTCAGGAAATAGAAAGAGAATGGGTGGCATACAGAGATGTACCCCTGTGGGTGGAGGCAGGAGAATAACACCCACGGTATCCCCTGCATGTCGTAAGAGGCAACTAAATGGGGCCCCAGGGTCTCTGAACTTTGGAGTGTGGGTTGGTGACCATGGGGCCCTTAGCTGAGACCTTGCATTGCTTCCACTTACTTGTGCCAGGCTCCTCACTTTAATCAATCCTATCTGACCTCCCTTGGTCAACTCTTGTTTTTTTCTGAGTATTAAGTTTTCGAGGGCTAGGGAGTCTTTCATTTTCACACCCTTTATGGCCCTTGCCTTTCTTTGGCCGTTACCTTCATTTTTTGAAGTGTCAGATCCCTTCCATTCTTCTCTCTGATTAGTGTTATGTAGAGGATGGTTGCCTAGTTGTACTTCCTCTTAAAACAGTAATCACCATCACCATACAGGGATGCTGTAGTAGAAACAGAAAGGGAATGCCTAGGAACAACTGTGTTTATAGATGGGAAAAAGCAAACATCTTGATGGAATGATGAAGTTAGATACGCTTGTAAATGTAAAAACAAGGCATATCAGAAATGGCTCCAAACAAGAACTGATGCAGACAGGGAATTGTACATAAATGAAAGAAATGGAAAGCAAGCAACAAATAGTTATTGAATCCAAGAAGAAGTTGTGGGAAGATTTAGATAAGATTTAGAAAGGCTAGGTCAACAGCATGGAAACTTTCTTGGACAGTAATAAAGAATATTAGAAAGGGAGGGAAAAAGGAAATTAATAGTATTTTAGGTACGGGTGAACTCATAATAGATCCTAGGGAATCACTGGACAGGTGGAAGGAATATTTTGAACATTTTCTCAACATAAAAGGAAATCTTCCTGGTGATGTTGCAAACAACCAAGCTCATGGGGGGCGGAAAGACAATGATGTTCGTGAAATTACGCTTGTGGATTATGCTTGAGGAAGAGGATAAGATGGCAAATAAACTCCATGATCATAAAGCAGCAGGATTAGATGAAATTAGACCTGAAATGGTAAAATATAGTGGGAAGGAATGGCTTCATAGAGTAACGAATGATATTAGCATGGAGTATTAGTAACGTAAGTTCTGATTGGACAAAAGCAGTAATTGCACCTATCTATAAGCAGGGGAACAGGAAGGATTTCAACAACTATTGAGGTAACTCACTGATCAGTATACTAGGCAAGATGTTCACTGGGATTTTGGAAGGGGGAGTGCGATCAGTGGTTGAAAGGAAGTTGGATGAAAACCAATGTGGTTTCAAACCGCAGAGAGGCATCAGGATCAGACATTCAGTATGTGCCAGGTAACTGGAAAATGCTATAAGATGAATAGATAGTTATATTTATGTTTCATAGATTTAGACAAGGGATATGACAAGAGTACAGTGGGAAAAGATGTTCGCCATACTGGAGGATTATGGGACTAAGGGTAGATTATTAAAATCAACCAAAGGCATGCATGTTTACAATTGGGCTGCAGTGAGAATTGATGGCAGTATGAGTTCTTGGTTCATGGTACTTACACGGGTTAGACAAGGCTGTAATCTTTCACCTTTGTTGTCCATAATTTACATGAATCATCTGCTGAAAGGTATAAAGTAGCAGGAAGGAATTCAGTTAGGTGAAAATGTAGTAAGCAGATTGGCCTATACAGACAACTTGGTCTTAATGGCAGATTGTGTCAAAAGCCTGCAGTCTAATATTTTGGAACTTGAAAATAGGTGCAATGAGTATGATATGAAAATTACCCTTTTCAAGACTAAACTGATGTCAGTAAATAAGAAATCCAAGAGAACTAAATGTCAGATTGGGGATATAAAGCTGGAACAGGTAGAAAATTTTGAGTATTTAGGATGTGTGTTTCTTTGGGATGGTAGTATAGGAAGTGAGATTTAATCAAGGTGCAGTAAAGCTAATGCAGTGAGCTCACAGTTGTGATCAACAGTATTCTGTGCGAAGGAAGTCAGCTCCCAGATGAAACTATATTTACATAGGTCTGTTTTCAGACCAACTTTGTTTTATGGGAGTAAAAGCTGGGTGTACTCAGGATATTTAATTCATAAGTTAGAAGTAATAGATATGAAAGTAGTGAGAATGCTTGCTGCTACAGACAGGTGGGAACAATGGCAGAAGGATATTCAGAAAGAGGAGATGAAGGATAAGTTAGGAATAATAATAATTACGTGTGGCTATTTCTGGCCGAGTGCAGGCCTTGTAACTCAGACCCTCCGATGAGGGTGGGCGGCATCTGCCATGTGTAGGTAACTGCGTGTTATTGTGGTGGAGGATAGTGTCATGTGTGGTGTATGAGTTGCAGGGATGTTGGGGACAGCACAATCACCCAGTCCTCAAACCAAGGGAATTAACTATTTAAGGTTAAAATCTCCAACCCGGCCTCGAATCGAACCCGGGACCCTCTGGACCAAAGGCAAGCATGCTAACCATTTAACCATGGAGCCGGACAAGTTAGGAATTAACTCAATGGATGGAGAAATACACATAAACTGGCTTTGGTGGCAAGCCACGTGAGGCGAATGGAGAAGGATAGGTTACCTGCGAGAATAATGGATTCTGTTATGGAGGGTAAGAGAATAAGAGAAGTAGAGGAAGACCAGGATGATGATTGTTAGACTCGGTTTCTAATGATAAGAAGATAAAAGGTACAGAACTTAATGAGGCCACAGAACTTGTTACAAATAGAGGATTTTGGTGGTGGTTAGTAAATTCACAGAGGCTAGCAGACTGAATAATGAAAGGTCTAACAGTACATAAAGATGATTTAAATGTTTTTAAGTATGTACTGTATGTTATTATTATTATTATTATTATTATTATTATTATTATTATTATTATTATTTATTTATTTATTTATTTATTTATTTATTTATTTATTTATTTATTTATTTATTTATTTATTTATTTATTATTCACTAATTGGCCAAAGAGGGACCATGATGAGTTGCATTAAACATTCTGGCGTTCACTCAGTTTTCAATTGATTCAGTAGGTTTTCATTAGCTCGCTGTGTCGAGCACGGTATTCATCTGACCATTTTGCACCAGTTCTCCACTTCACACCCCGGAAAGTCCCAAAAATCACAATACTTTTTCCGAAAAAGTCTCTTTTTTGTGCGTCATCTGGTTGTAGACCCATTTCTTTGAGGTCTTTCTGGATGTTAACATATCAGGGAACTGTTGCTTTTGGTTTTGAGTCAATATTATAAAAAAAAATTTTTGTCCATCGAGAGTCGTTCATCCATCATAAGTGACCATAGAAGCGAGACCTTTGTTTGTGCATTGTGTCCGTGATCTTGTCTATCTTAGAGTAAATTTATTGTCTGGATTTTCTTATGTACATACTGTTTTTGTAATTTGGGCTGAGAATGTTGTGGAGAATCTTTCTCTCTTTCTGTTCCAATTTAGCGAGTGCACATTATTATTATTATTATTATTATTATTATTATTATTATTATTATTATTATTATTATTTTTATTATTATTATTATTGTACTGCGTGCCTTCTCTATGGCTACCTATGTCAGTGAACATTAACTTTAAAAAACTTTCTAAAATTTTCTTCTCCGATGGTGTCCAGCTCCATGGCTAAATGTTTAGCATGCTGGCTTTTGGTCACAGGGGTCCCAGGTTCGATTCCCAGCAGGGTCGGGAAATTTAACCATAATTGGTTAATTCCACTGGCACGGAGGCTGGGTGTATGTGTCGTCTTCATTATCATTTCATCCTCATCATGATGCGCAGATCGCCTATGGGCATCAAATCAAAAGAGCTGCATCTGGTGAGCCGAACCTGTCGTTTGACACTCCCGGCACTAAAAGCCATACGCCATTTCATTTTTCTCCGATGGTGAAATGGCTCCACCATCTATTTTCTAGTGATATCTGGTGGACTAAACACAAACTAATCACTGAAGATATTTTTGTTGTCATACAGTAGTTGGTAAACCTTTTATTCTTATGATTTTTTTTATGTACCGAAGTTGTCAACACTTCACCTGGTTTGTCCTCTAATGTAATCTGCCTATCACATGCCTGTAACTATGTTTTCTAGCCAATCAAACCCAGGGGTGTAGCACTTTGTATTTTAATCTAATCTGGAACTTTCCCCTACAGAACTATTTAAGGAGAGCACTTTAGGGCCGTCTTGTCTGATTTGCTCCAGTGTGATTGTGCCAGCAGGTATTCCAGGGGAAGGTTTCAGCAGTTTTCTTAAAATCTAACATGCTATCTTTCTTTTTGGGCTGAAATGTAGGACCTTTGTAATAGATTAGCCTACCATGGGACAACCAATATATGAACACCTTCTTTGGACTCTGTTTATATTCTCTGCTGGGAAAACCTCTAATGTAAGGGAGCACAAATGGTGACCCTCGGATCTCTCCCCTTCAACTTTTGTGCTGGGTGACTAAAGTTTCCAACCATTAAATTTTGGAAATTTTCTCTCACCTTTTAAATTTTTCCCCTTTAATCACCCCTTTTTTAGTATGGACTTTGCCTCTGTGTCATTTGGCCCTAAGCCCACTTAGGTTATTGTCTCTTCCCGAATGTTCGTTAAGGCCTTCTTGCCTTTGTTAATGGCCTGTTGTGTGTAATCTTTCCTTTTTTATTCTTAAGGCCTTGTAGTGTGGGTAATAATGCCCTTGTATATTCTTTATAGTTCTTAGGGTAACCATGTCTACATTTTGGTTCCCTTTGGAAACAGTACTTAAACTAATTGTGGAACTTTGTAATAGATTAGCCCACCATGGGACAACCAATGTATGAACACTTTGAAGTGGGATCACCCTACGGGTTACCGAGTGTAACTGAGATTGTAAATAGCATCTGACTGCTTTGCTTGATTAACGCTAGCCTCTGTTGTATCTCAGAGCTGAGACTCCTATAATATTGTACCTGTTCAGAGCAACTATGCTGTTTCATATGTGATTTAACTACTGGGAGTTCTCCCAATTAGTATTTACTTGATTATGGATTTCTAAGTCCAATTCATTGTTGGAGCTGACAAGCTTATTGTTAAGGTAATTATCCCCAAGTTGTATTTCAACTTTTCATTGTTATGTTATTAAATTACTCCTTCTGAATTTTAAGAAAGGAAACAAATAAAATTTCCAATTTTTATTGAAGTAAATGTTTGCCGTAAGTGATCCCCTGTCCAGCCATTCAACCAAGGCACTTCCTATTCCTCTGTGAGCCACAGAATCATGGTAACAATTATTATTATGATTATGATGATGATTATTATTAATATATATATATTTTTTTTTGCTAGGGGTTTTACGTCGCATTATTAATATTAGCGGACCCTTGATGTTCCATAGCATTCATTATAAACAGATGAGATAACTTGTCTTGATATGCCTGTCATAGTCATATTGTTTTGCCTGCTCATTTAAATAGTTTTATGGACCTTTAATTCCAGTGATTTATTTGTAATGTAGTTTATAACACTTCTTTCCATACAATATTCACTGTGCTTTGACCATTCGGGCACATTTTCAAACGATCTTGTCCGGGATAGTGCAACATACTATTGAATACTGGTTTGGGTAAGTAGACACCCACTTTTTCAAGAGTTTGTTCCTCTGCTTTATTGATGGTCATACAGAATGCTAGTAGTAAATAAGTTACAAGATTGTGAACAACTGCAAAATGACCTCGATAATGTTGTGAGATGGACAGTAGGCAATGGTATGTTGATAAACGGGGATAAAAGTCAGGTTGTGACACTGGCGTAGCCAAGGGGGGGGCCCACTGGGGCCGGGCCCCCCCCCCCAAAATGTCTCCTGAAACTAGAGCGAGGATCAGCCGTTGTTTTACGTACGATACGACCAACTTAAAACTTACGCCTAAATTACGAATTAACGTAGCGACAAAGAATCTACTAGCAGGGCTCAATATGGCCATTCATAATTCTCAATATTTGTACTGCTTGAATGAAAGGAAGTCACTTAGGATTGTGATGCGCGAGGATATTTCACTGTAGAGGCCTCAGTATTGGGAATGTGTTGACAAATGCCAAAAGATGAGGAAAGGGGCAATTAGCCAGGGATTACTCAGTAGGGGGCCGGAACGTGACCACCGAGATAACGGGGTCCACAGCCAGAAACAGTTGAACAACATCGTGTCAGCTTTTGAAGATCAGTTCCAGGAAACTGGGGTTGTACCGTGGTTGAAAGATGTGCTGTGTTTAAGTTGCAGCGTTCGGAAGACTGTGACAGGATTGTGATCTGCACGTTAGTTTCTCATTTTGTGCCATATAATAACTTTATTTGTCACTAAGGGCAAAATAATGTGCATCCTCGGTAAGTTATGATTTTTTTAAAATTCTAATAGCAAGACAGATCGCAGATGCGTACCTTAGTTCTATAGGTAGGTCCATATATTTTGTCAAATGCCCGGGGACTGATTGGAACTTCAAATGGCACTGTACTGCTTGTAACTATCTTGTAATTAGCGGACGTGATAACTCAGTTCCAATGGTTCTATCTTCTCATCAAGACGGCCGAGGCTTGAGTCGCAGTCGATGCATGAAACATTTTTAAAATGGGAAGTCACGTTCTTTTGATACAGATTCTGCTTAAATAGGTCGCGTGTCTTACCTTTCTTTAGTACTTTTGAGTAATAACCGCATCATTTATGATGGTGTATTTTGAGTATCAACCATTCTTCGGGCTTACCTTGTACCTTAAATGGTGAGAGGATGCAGTGGCGTACCCACGAAATAATATCAGTGGCCAAATCTAGGCCAGTAGCGTGGATACAACTTTTCCATGGAAGGGGTTGTGAAAAGATGTTTTATTTTGTATTTAGAATTTGCTTTACGTCGCACCGTAGGTCTTATGGCAACGATGGGAAAGTAAAGGGTTAGGTGTGGGAAGGAAGCGGCCGTAGCCTTAATTGTATGTTGTATGTTCAGTCTTCAGCCCTAAGACTGGTTGGATCCTCAACAGCTCCGCCATCAACTTTTCCATGGAAGGGGTTGTGAAAAGATGTTTTATTTTGTATTTAGAATTTGATTTACGTCGCAATATAGGTCTTATGGCAACGATGGGAAAGTAAAGGGTTAGGTGTGGGAAGGAAGCGGCCGTAGCCTTAATTGTATGTTGTATGTTCAGTCTTCAGCCCTAAGACTGGTTGGATCCTCAACAGCTCCGCCATCAGCTGTCATTAAGGTGTGAAAATGGGAAACCACGGAAAACCATCTTTAGGGCTGCCGACAGTGGGGTTCGAAGCGGATGCAAGCACACAGCTGTGCGCCCTTAACCGCACGGCCAACTCGCCCGGTGGATATGAAAAGAAAGCCGGTCCTACCGAGTGCGGTGACGGATCTTCTGTAGATATTGATGGTTTTGGTTGTTACCATGTAATTATATCCAACATTCGAAATCATAGCTTCTGTACTCTAAACCGGCTCCATTATTGAAACTGTTCGTAAAATTGATAATATCGTTCTTCGTTTGTGAGGAAGTAGAATCTTCATTTAATTTTTCTTCTAAAAAAAAAAAGAACCACTTTGGTACTACGCCCCGTGAAGGTGACTACCTGCCAGGTCGTAGATATTTCGATCACGGGAGACTCATGGCCAAATCTATTGCAGCCACAAACAAGGCTGTATTTTCCCGATCCCATGCCTTTCTTAACTCTGTCAGTGGCGGGCATCGAATGCAGGATACCTTAAGTCTAATTCTAAAATAAGGTGACCTAAAAGTAACAAGCCGACCCCGCGGTGTAGGGGTAGTTTGCCTGCCTCTTATCGGAGGCCCCGGGTTCGATTCCCGGCCAGGTCAGGGTTTTTACCTGGATCTGAGGACTGGTTCGAGGTACACTCAGCCCACGAGCTTATAATTGAGGAGCTATCTGACGGTGAGATAACGGCCCCGGTCTAGAAAGCCTAGAATAACGGCGGAGAGGATTCGTCGTGCTGACCACAGGACACCTCGTAATTTGCAGGACTTCGGGCTGAACAGCGGTCGCTTGGTAGGCGATGGCCCTTCGGGGCTGTTTCGCCATGGAGTTTGGTTTGGAAAAGTGTACAGAGAAGGAAGCGACACCCCTGTAAGGCTCTTTAGCTTCCAGCTAGTTCTTCCGTCCGGTCTCGTGCATTTAGGACAGTTGGAAAACGTACGCTTTAATAAATGCTCTTCATAAAACCTGTGTAAACATACTAACTGAATCTATTTATAACAATAATCACAAACGCCTCCTTTTCATGTGGTTCAGTTGGTTGAGTCGCTTTCCTTCTGAGTCCGAGCTCGCAGGTTCAAATCCCGACTTTGGTCGGTGGTCTTCAAAACGGTGTTGAAATGGCAACAGCTCCATGTCGTTGGTTTCTGGCACGTTAATAAAAATTATACATACGAATATTAGCGTCATAAAACTGTAACTTAATGCTACTATATTCTGCACCCCAGGCTTGCGAGGGAAACGAATTAACAATTTGCTTTAGGTCGCAACGACACTGATAGGCCTTATGGTGACGGTGGAATAGGAAAGGCGTAGGAGTGGGAATGAAGCGGTCGTGGCCTTAATTAACGTACAGCCCCAGCATTTGCCTGGTGTGAAAATGGGAAACCACGGGAAACCATTTTCAGGGCTGCCGACAGAAGGGTTCGAATCCATTGACTCCCGGATGCAAGCTCACAACTGCGCTGCCCTAACCACTAGGGAAACTAATAGGACAAGGTAAACACTCCCTAGCATATGTTGTGACATATATTTTTCTTTACCAACTAACAAAATATTTATACACATACCCCTTACATTCTATATTTACTTATTTATTTATTTATTTATTTATTAGTGCCTTTTTTACAGTGGCGAAGTTAGGGCTCGAGGCCCTCTCGTATACTTAACCACATACTAATCAAAATCTTAAATAAAATACTGAGATACGTAAAACAGTTGAAACTACATAAATTAATAGTTTTAAAAATAAATTTAAATACATTACTAACTAAATTAATATTAAAACTAATTAATATTGAAAAGTGCGGCTGCATGGCTAAATGGTTAGCGAGTTGGCCTTTGGTCACAGAGGTCCTGAGTTCGATTCCCAGCAGGGTCGGGAATTTTAACCATCATTGGTTAATTTCGCTAGCACGGGGGCGGGGTGTATGTGTCGTCTTCATCATCATTACATTCTCATCCCGACGCGCAGGTCGCCTACTGGTGTCAAATAAAAATACCTGCACCTGGCGAGCCTAACATGACCTCGGACACTCCTGGCACTAAAAGCCATACGCCATTTCATTTCAATATTAAAAACTCTTAAAAATGACATCCTCAGGCACGCACACATTCACATGTCAACCATTCAGTCAGCTGTCTTCAGCAGGTAGTCTCGGCAGGTTTAATTTAATTTCGTGTGGCTATTTCTAGCCGAGTAAGGCAGACCCTCCGACGAGGGTGGGCGGCATCTGCCATGTGTAGGTAACTGCGTGTTATTGTGGTGGAGGATAGTGTTATGTGGTGAGTGTGAGTTGCAGGGATGTTGGGGACAGCACAAATACCCAGCCCCCGGGCCATTGGAATTAACCAATGAAGGTTAAAATCCCCGACCCGGCCGGGAATCGAACCCGGGATCCTCTGAACCGAAAGCCAGTACGCTGACCATTCAGCCAACGAGTCGGACGTCTCGGCAGGTGACCTTAAATCTTAATAAAGAGCTAGTTTCTCTGACCTGAGCTGACAGGGAATTCCATAATGTGACGCCGATCACCACAAATAATCTATTAATTGTATTTGTGCGGTGCAGTGGAATAGAATGATAGGATCTAGAACGTGTAGTTAAGTTGTGAAATAATGATAAAAAGGTGAATTTACAAGAAATATACAGTGGCTGACTTTCAGCTAACACTCCTAAACACCATCGTTAAAGTGTGTAGCTGCCGACGTTTATCAGGCTTCAGCCATGAGACAGCCTGATAGTATGGGGTGGTATGAACATCGTACCCGATGTTGTAAATAAATCTCAGGCAGGAATTCAGTGCTCGTTGAAGTTTAAGTGTTTCTTCTCTCGTCATATCAACTAATACAACGTAACAGTAATCAAGAATAGGGAGAATGAGTGTATTAGTTTTGCCTTTAGCTCAAATGGAAATATATCCCTCTGCTGTTTAAGAGGGTGAAGCACTCCAAAAGTCTTTTTTACGTATTTCTTTCGTGTGACCAGAACAATCAAGTGTTTCATTCATAATTAAGCCAAGATTTTTAACCGGTTTACTGTGGGGAATAATGTTCCCATTCAGTAGGATAGGCGGCATTGCGACATTGTTTGAGCAGCTCAGTAATTTTCGTGGTCCAGTTATGATTGCCTGAAATTTTGTGGAGTTTAGTATAAGAGAATTTCGTTGTGAATATATACTGAGTCATCAGAGGTCATTGTTAATATCTTGTCTTGCAGTGTCGATATGTTATTTCCTGTTACGGATGGTATGTCACTGATATAAATACAGAAAAGTAAGGGCCCTAGAATACTGCCCTGCGGGGCACCACTAAGTTTCATTTTCCATTTAGAGGCCTTGTCGTTTACTGTTACACGCTGTTGATGGTTACTCAAATAATAACTAAGAAACTTAAGCGCAGCCAGGTCGAAATTTAGCAGTTCCATTTACTTTATCATAATCGGAATTTCTATAGTGTCAAAGGTGCTACTGAAGTCAAGAATTATAAGTTTAGTGAGCAGTCGTTTCTCTATAGCGTTTCTTCTTACCTTCAAAAGTGCTGTCGCGGTACTGTGACCCCTCTTAAATCCAGATTGCAAAAGGTTCAAAGGAGCATTTTTATTTAGGTATTCCAGAACTTGCTCATATACTAAACGCAGGGAGTATGAACACATGACGAATGTCAGAGAGAGATTGTGGGTCTAAACTCTTAGGTACCAGTGTAATATTCAATACTGTCTGTTTTCCAGACAGTAAGGAAAATTCCTTTTAGAAAACAGTAGTTCAGAATGTGCGTCAGTATAGGCAGGACAGCACCAATAATGTTATGTATAAAAGTAATAGGATTATCATCTACACGCGTGGCCTTTGATTTAATCGAGTACAAAGCCTTTTTAACCTGATTTTCTGTGACACTGTGAAATGTGAATGGTGGCTTGGTTGGAGGAGAGGGCGGTGATTCGGTGCAGTTAATTGGGGTAGGTTGAATATTTATTCTACTAGAGTAATCGTTCAGTTCGTCAAGTAGAATGGCAGGAGTTGTCTGGCTCTGTTGATGTTTTCCTATTCCCAGAGCTCTAAATTGGTCCCATGCGCGACTGGAATTAAAGTTGTTAGCTAAATTCCGGAAATATGCACATTTTTTAAAATTTCTGATTAACTGCTTTGTGCGATATCTTAAGATGCAGTAAGATTCGAAGTCTGTGTTATCTAAGGTTTGTTTATAATGTCGAAGTAACGAGTCACGGTGGGCCATCATTCTCTTGGTTTCAACATCTGGCCATGGAGAAGGGCGAGAAACCTTTATTCGATGTGTATGTGTGTGTTTCTTTGCCGCATTAATCGTATAAAATGTCACTTCTTTATAGCTTATCACATGACCATTATTATAATAAAATTACCCTATTTATATTCTGGCTTGGGGACTTGGTGTTTGTCCCAACATTTTCCTCTTCATATTCAGACAACATACTACACTACCAAGCACCAAAGAGACACACAACAGTGATTACATCGCTCCACATAGGGTTGGCGTCGGGAAGAGCATCCGGCCGTAAAACAGGGCCAAATTCACATGTGCGACACAGTTCGCACCCGTGACCCCACAGATGTAGGAAAAACGGAATAATAATAATAATAATAATAATAATAATAATAATAATAATAATAATAATAATAATAATAATAAGATGATGATGATGATGATGATGATGATGATGATGATGATGATGATGATGATGATGATGATGATGATGATGATGATGATGATGATGATGATGATGATCACTATTAGCTTCCGGAATCCGCATAAATCCACCACTCTTACTTGGATCCGAGGACACTCATTTCCTTTTTAGGTATTCTATACCACCTAAACTCTGGAAGTTTGGTCACCTATCAAAATAAATGGGCCCCCCCCAAACTGAAATCCTGGCTACGCTACTGGGTTGTGAGTGTCACAAATAGGAAAAAGTCCTCTCAGTTTTAATTACTGCATTGATGGGGTGAAAGTTCCCTTTGGGGATTAGTGTAAATACCTAGGTATTAATATAAGGAAAGATCTTCATTGGGGTAATCACATAAATATGATTGTAAATAAAGGGTACAGATCTCTGCACGTGGTTATGAGGGTATTTAGGGGTTGTAGTAAGGATGTAAAGGAGAGAGCATATTTGTCTCTGGTGAGACCCCAACTAGAGTATGGTTCCAGTGTATGGGACCCTCACCAGGATTACTTGATTCAAGAACTGGAAAACATCCAAAGAAAAGCAGCTTGATTTGTTCTGGGCGATTTCCGACAAAAGACTAGCATTACAAAAATGTTGCAAAGTTTGGGCTGGGAAGACTTGGGAGAAAGGAGATGAGCTACTCGACTAAGTGGTATGTTACATGTTATAAATCTCATTTTCTCATTTTCTCATTTTTGGTCCGTATTGAAAATTTACAGTTCAAAAATAAATAAAGGTGTTCTTTAATCCACCTTTTCAATACTGATAGTCTGTTTATGTAACCACTGTAAGTATTGAATAGGTGGATTAAAGAACACCTTTATTTATTTTTGAACTGTTAAGTGGTATGTTCCGAGCTGTCAGAGGAGAGATGGCATGCGAGGACATCAATAGACGAATAAGTTTGAGTGGTGTCTTTAAAAGTAGGAAAGATCACAGTATGAAGTTGGAATTCAAGAGGACAAATTGGGGCAAATATTCATTTATAGGAAGGGGAGTTGGGGATCGGAATAACTTACCAAGGAAGATGTTCAATAAATTTTCAATTTCTTTGCAATCATTTAATTAAAGGCTAGGAAAACAACAGATAGGGAATCTGCCACCTGGGTTACTGCCCTAAATGCAGATCAGGATTGATTGATTGATTGATTGATTGATTGATTGATTGATTGATTGATTGATTGATTGATTGATTGATTGATTGATTGATTGATTGATTGATTGATTGATTGATTGATTGATTGATTGATTGATTGATTGATTGATTGATAACTTGCCGTCTGTGCATGCGTTGACTATTTTCTCCTAGCAGCATGTAAATTATTAGGAATGTTCTCCCGTCTGTTGAGTATATTTAGAAGCTGTGGAAGGTCAGAGAATCAAAGAGTATCTAGCAGAGAATAGTATTCTTCCATGATCAGAGGAAGTGTATACTCTTAATCTCGACAGGTAGCAATCAAGCATAGCTGCATACAATCGCATTACTAAGGAAGAAAATCACATATATCCCATTAATAATGAAAGTGTAAATGGTTTAGTGACCAGCTAAGTGCCGAATGGATTGCAGGGTAGAGTAAGCTTTCACCTCCAATTATTGAAGGTAGTAATTTAGTGATTTGCTTTAAGGATTACCATAAGTTGACTGAACTTGGAGACCTATCAATATCTGATGATTCATCAGTGGGTAATTCTGAAGAGAATAAGAAAATAATGAAGCAAATCGGTCCAGTTGAGCTGCTGGATGGACTGGACAAATCTGTGGTTAGTAAACTTTTTTAATATATAGATTATTCGTATAGCAAAACTGAGGGGCCAAAACAGGAAATGACAGATTCTGTTAATATTAGCTAACTGCCTCTTGGTCCAGCTTTACCATTGTAATATATTATTTTCCTACTACTGTACAATATGCGAAAAAATAAACACTATAATGGATGAAAGTTCATCTCCTAAAATTAGACTGTGCCAGGCAAAGAATGGAGAACCTACCGGTACCAAGATTGTATTGGGGTGGCAGAATATTAATGGAATTAATTCAAAATTTGTCATTAGACAAAAATAACAATATTAGCAATGCATGAGGACAGTGGCTATTTTGGAGGGTTGGCATTGGTGGCTGGTTATGCCAGCAAATTCAAAATTTGTAAAAAAATCTGTAAACAAATTTTTGTAGATGCAAGTATAGACAGTGCATATTTACCTATGCTATAAATTATATGAAATCACATTATTTAACTGTGCTATTGTACAGGGCTGTTCTTTTAATGAAGTATAAATTGAAATGAATTTATTGAGAAACTAATAAAAATATTTGTTTTAATCCACATGCATTTTTTCTTAAAATTCCAGTTTTAAGAAAATTATTGAACAAATGATCAACCTCTCAGAAAAAAAATTATCAATAAAATGTAGGACCTACTCACTGAAATGAAATGTCGTATGGCTTTTAGTGCCGGGAAATCCCAGTACGGGTTCGACTCGCCAGGTGCAGGTCTTTCTATTTTCCCGTAGGCGACCTGCGCGTCGTGATGAGGATGAAATGATGATGAATACAGCACATACACCCAGCCCCCGTGTCATTGGAATTAACCAATTAAGGTTAAAATACCCGACCCGCCTGCGAATCGAACCCGAAGGCCAGTACGCTGACCGTTCAGCCAACGAGTCGGACACGTACTCACTAATAGTATTCCTCTGAAAACCTCTACAGACACCTTCAGATGAACTAATAACATGTACTTGCCTCACATATGCGCACACACAAACACTGAGTCACAATTTCAGTTGCTGTGAAACCAAAATTTACAAAATGCCATACGTTCAACTTTAAGGCTACTTTACACAGACATATATAAATTTAGAAGGGATATCCGCTGCACCCTGTATGATTATGTACAAAAATAAATTAATGATGCTATTCATAAACATACAAAATCAACACCAGAAAAGTTAGCAGTTTTGATATTTTTGTGCTTGTGTTCTGGTAAGTAAAGGTAACTGTTTCACCAACTTACTTGAATGAAGCAGAAAAAAATTCATTGAAAAAATCCTAGATTGTTACATTACAAATGGAGAAATATTTATTTCTGTCGCTAATACAAGTTTAAAGAAAATGGTCACTACAGTCACTACTGATCTGCATTTTGGACAGTCGTCCAGGGGGCAGATTCCCTATTCATTGTTTTCCTAGCCATTTCTTAAATTATTGTAAAGAAATTGACATTTATTGAACATCTCCATTGGTAAGTTATTCCAATCCCTAACTCACCTTCCTATAAACAAATATTTGCTCCAATTTCGCCTCTTGAATTCCAACTTTATCTTCATATTGTGATCCTTCCCACTTTTAAAGACACCACTCAAACTTATTCATCTACTGATGTCATTCCATGTTATCTCTCCACTGACAGCTCAGAACATACCACTTAGTCGCTAGGAGTTATCTTAACACAAGAGAACGAACAATCTCTTGTCGTTAAAAGATATAATAGTCATCAGATACAATGACAAAATTGTTGTATTGGTAACTCTGGGTGTTGTCTACATTATGCTTGCAATATACCATACTCTAATGGTTGAAATATAAAGTAGTTTGACTGGTGTTTGTTACATGCTGCACTCCAGTGCACGAAACTGAAGAATTGCATCACACAGCCACTGGTATTCCCTCAGCCCTTTTTTGTTTTTTGTTTTACAATTTGCTTTGTCACACTGATGCTGGAATAGGAACGGTAAGGAAGCAACTATAGCCTTAACTTAGATACAGCCCCTGCATTTTCCTGGTGTGGAAATGGGAAACCACAGAAACCCATTTACAGGGCTGCTGACAGTGGGGTTTGAACCCACTATCTCCTGAATACAAGCTCACAGCTGCATTCCCCTGAACGCTCGGTACAGTCTTTCGTACAGTGTCTTATATTCAGAAGTGGTGCCCATGAGATGTGGCTCACACACAGACAAGCGCCACCAGAGTGCATGTCGGTTTGCACTGTCATTCAAGTGAAGGCAGAATAAGACATTCAAACATTTTCTTGCAATTTAAATTAAATATATCAAGTGTATACATTAATCTTTTCCGGTTTCACTAAGAGATGGCGTCAGCGAACAGTGCGCAGCGTATGAATTTGACACATACGTCAGTCTGTTCGTCTGACATTAACCTACCAACACACACAAGTTGAGTCCACCAAACACTAATGTCTTTGTTGTATCATTCAGTGATCATATCAAAGTTTGTGCATGAAAAAAACATTTGCGGCACACATTGCTTTTCTTATTTAATCAAAATAAAAAGGCTGTTGAAAGTCATTGTTTGCTGGTAGAAACATACGCTGAACACGCTCCATCAATTAGAACATGTGAGACATGGTTTCGACAATTTAAATGTGGTGATTTCAATGCGAAAGACAGTGTGCGCTCTGGTAGACCACTAAAGTGCAAAGACATGCAGTGTAGGTGAAACCCGATGAAACCGTTAATGCACAATGCTATCCCCAACAAATGATTAATTTAAGTCACACATTGATTGAAAGATGACCGGAATGGGCCAGAAGACATGGCAAAGTGGTTTTGTTACACGACAATGCACTTTGAAATCGCTTGGATGGGACATCCTTCCGCACCTGCCGTACTTCCCCAACCCGGCACCATCTGACTATCACCTCTTCGCATCAATGGGCACACACTTGAAGAGCAGCACTTCAGCAGTTTTGAGTAAGGTGGAAAATGGCTCAACGAATGGTTCGCCGCAAAAGACAAGAAATTTTTCTGGCATGGTATTCATAACTTACCTGAAAGATGGCGAAGTATGTAGAAGCCGATGGCCAATATTTTGAATAAACAAAAAATGAATTTCCCTGGAAAATTATGTATTTTCTTTACCAAAAAAACTGGCAAAAACATTTGCATACACCTGGGAAACAGTTCTTTGAAGGAAAAGAATCTCATACTCTTTCTTCATTACATTGATGGTACCGTGGCACACTAGCACTATTTCACAAACCACCCCTGAGGGTAACGCCAAGACAATAAAATGTGGAGAAATAGAACATCCTAAACATGCACCAGAAAAACCCAAGAAAAGCTAATTTGCATTGTCCTGGTATCATCATTTCACGTATAGAATAAAGTAACTATCGCATTGTTATTCAACACATAAACAACGGAATTTCTAGAAGGTATCGCATCTGGTACCAAAAATCTACCCTGTACCATTACACTCAGAGTGACCATATTCCTTAGGATTCAAAACGGAATATCTATCCTCAATTTTTTTAAACATGGTACCATGACAAGAACATAGACATAAATCATTTTTCATTTCTTAAATATTGCATTTGGAACTACAATTTTTAATTTTACTCAACAACATTAAATTATCCACCCACATTGAGCACTGTAAAGTTAAGTTAATTATGTGATTACCGAGTAAGAGGCTGTGTGATTTGGATCATGTAGCTGGCAGCTTGCATTTAGGAGACAGTGAGTTCGAACCCCACTATTGGCAGCCTTGAAGAATGTTTGTGTGGTTTCCCATTTTCAGACTAGGCAAATGCTTCATGGCCCTTCCCTTTCTTTTACTGATTCCTTCATTCTTCAAAGTTTTGGATCTCTTCCATTTCCCCCAATTAGTGTTAATAAAGGATGATTGCTTAGTTGTACTTCCTCTTAAAACAATAATCACAACCACCACTTACCAAAATAATTACAGATCAATTTCTTTGGAACAGAATATTGCAGAGTCAACAGTAACTGAGCTATGATTAAAGTTGTGAGGATAGGACAACTCAAGCAATTTGAGTCACCCCCTAGTATGACCAGTTGTACTTACTGAAAGCTTTTGCGATGGCCACGTTAGCGAGTACAGCCACGATGGGTACTAAGAGGATGGCCATACCTAGCTCCTGGCACATCTCAGGGAAGGTGTATGTGTGGTTCCCAACTTGTGCTGAGAATGGAGGAAGACCAGCTGGTGGAAGACCTGGTGCAACCTTACCTGGAATCATCATACATAGTTAATATTCATGAGAATGTGCAGAGTCAGGTGTGGAAGACAAAGAATTAAGAACTAGTTCAGAGCAGAATTAATAATAATATTAATAATAATAATAATAATAATAATAATAATAATAATAATAATAATAATAATAATAATAATAATAATAAAGAAAGCATACAGGATTACTTGGAAAAGATATAATAACAAATCAATATCTCGGAATGCAAAACTTAGACACTATAATACAGTGATCAAACCTGAAGCGTTATATGCCTCAGAAACCTTAATTATAGGTTTTTTTTTTGTTTTTTTGCTAGGGGCTTTATGTCGCACCGACACAGATAGGTCTTATGGCGACGATGGGATAGGAAAGGCTTAGGAGTTGGTCTTAGTTAAGGTACAGCCCCAGCATTTGCCTGGTGTGAAAATGGGAAACCACGGAAAACCATTTTCAGGGCTGCCGATAGTGGGATTCGAACCTACTATCTCCCGGATGCAAGCTCACAGCCTCTACGTGCACGGCCTTAATTATTGGTGATCCATCTTTAACCAAAGATATTAAGAAACAAGAAAGGAAAATTTTACAAAAAATTTTTGGCCCAGTTTGTATAGATGGAATATGGAGGAAAAATCATCCCAGGAGGTATATATTCATTCTGAAAAAATTTCTCACACTTTTCGGAAAAGACGATTCAAATTTTATGGACACATTATCAGAATGGACACTAACAGGCTAACTAAAAGAATTCTCAACCTGGCCCTTTCATTAAAAACCAAGAACAGCTGGCTTCGTGAAATTGAAACAGATCTCCAGGAAATCAACATCTCGGAAGACATTGTAAAGGACAGATGTAAATTCAGAACCAAAATCGACAATCACCACTTTGAAGACAAACCCAACACCAGAGCTACTATAACTTGGACAGAAGAACGAAGGAAGAAGCTCAGCGAGAGGATGAAGAGATTTTGGGAGGAAAAGAAGGCCAACACATCAGCTAAGCAAGTTCAAGCATGCTCCTGTGTAAGGCATAACGATGTATTAAAAAAAAAAATAGCAGGTAGGGACCCTCTTCGGAGGCAGCCCTACTCAGTGAGTGGTGCCCCTGCCTATGCGAGTCCCAGAGCACACTGACCCGGTGTGTATCATCTGGAAAGGGTCCCAGCTCAGGGTTATGAGTGAAGACCTCAATGGAATCTACAGCGGAGAATTTGAACTTCTGAACGGTTGAGATTGCGAAAGAAGCAGCCCAGTACTCAGGGAATAGTATGAGTACACTGTTATTCACCAGCGTTTGTCTCCCATGTTAGGGGCGGCTGCAAGGTGCTCGGTCAATGGTCTTGAAGGTGGAAGAGGAATCTTAACTCCCAATGGCAATGAGAGCGGGAGAACCTAATGGAGTAAACCACGAAAAAATAATCATTTCGGGCTAAAAAATCCGATCTTACTTTGGAAGTAAATTCCTTCCTTCATAAATCATAACTTAATTCGCAAGATGGAAATGTCGCTGAAAGAAAGCACTACCCCAGGTGGCAGCTCGGCAGAGAAATTCACCATTGCACTGTGCAATGCAACGGGACCTAGGGTTCTGGGTAGTCCCAACATCTGCGAGAAAGACAAGTCAGAACGTCTTGAAACACCTTCCAAACTCAAACTCAAGAAGAACTATTTCATTGGAACAATAAACATCAACTCACCAGAGTCGGAAAACAAAAAAGAACTAGAAAAGCTTTTGGACAAAAATCAAATCCAGATCCTAGCTGTACAAGAGACAAGATTCCTGGAAGAAAACATCATAGACATCAACCAATACAGAATATTCAAAGGAAAGCCGGTGATTAGAACAGCCACCAACATGCCTCTGCTCGGAACCTGCTTCTACATAAACAAGAAGGTAGTGAACAATGTCACAGACTTCACATCAAAATCTGAAAGATTGTCTCTACTAACAATTAAATGCAAGAATAAGAGGTACACTCTCAACAACTGTCATGCCCCGATCAACGAAGACAACAAGAAGAACCCACAGAAAGTTGATGACTTCTGGGATCTTCTGGAAACTGAAATCATCCAGATACCCAAGAGCAACATAAAAATCCTTCTGGGAGACTTCAACGCACAGATTAGGAAGGAACGAAAGTACAGAGACGTTGTAGGGGAATATCCAGCACGTAAGAGGACAAACAAGAATGGGGAAAGGCTCATTGGACTTTGCAAAGCTTTTCAGTTGAAACTTATGTCAACACACTTCAAGAAACTCCCGAGAAAATCAAAGACATGGGTATCTCCGAATCCCGAACTAGGGGAATTCCAATTGGATCACGTAGCGTTAACAAGGAAAAACTCAAAGGAGGTGATGAACATCAAAGTGATTAGGAACGGTGAATTCAATTTAGACTGCTATCTCTCCAAAGTTAAAATCCGTTTTCTCCCAGTAGGACAAAAGAGAGACCCACCTAAAATGATGAGATACAACACAAACAATATGAAAATCATTGAAGACATCATTAGAAACTTCAGGGACGAAATCTGGACCAGCAGAAAGGGGAACTGGCAAGAACTATGCATGGGAATCAATGAAGCTGCAAAGAAAACATTCGGACAAGCTCGGAGGAAAAGAGAAATATGCTGGAATGAAGAGTGCGAGGAAGCTCTCAGGGAGAGGTCCGAGAAATGGAGAAAATGGAAATGCTCCAGAGAAAAGGAACGCATGGAACAATTCAGGCAACAGAAGAAAGAAACATCCAGGATATTTCGAAGGACTAAATGATCATTTGAAAGAGTTCATCTGGAAGAGATCCAGACTGACTTTGTCAAGAACAATTCCAGAGACTTTTATCAGACTTTCAAGAGCAAACTCAAAGGATACCAAGTGCCAAGTTTGAGCTTCAGAAATGAACAGGGTAAAATCAGACTGAACAACCAAGAAAACTGTGAGATATTAGCCAGATACTTCCACACTCTCTTGAATTGTCCTTCCTCAACCTCCCAACTAGAATTTCCAGACATACCGGAGAACTGAGAAGATGATGAACCACCCACAAAGGAAGAAGTCAAGGAAGCCCTTGGAAACCTCAAAAACAACAAGGCAAGTGGAGAGGACTCAATAACGGCAGAAATGTTGAAATGGGCAGAACCAGAAATCTTAGATGATCTTCACCAAATCATCAAGGAAATCTGGGAGAAGGAGACAATCCCAGAAGAATGAAAAACAGCACTTACCCATATGCTGCATAAGAAAGGGGATAAACAGGATGTCAACAACTATAGGGGTGTGTCCCTTCTTCCGATTGCCTATAAAATTCTCTCAAAACTGCTTCTGAATAGAATAGACGTGAATCTGGACCAACAACTAAGGGAATACCAATCATGGTTTAGGAAAGGCCGCTCCTGTATTGCGCAAATATTCAACCTGAAGTCAATACTCCGCCACAGAATGTTGAGTGGTAAGAAAATTGTGGTGTCCTTTATGGACTTCAAAAAAGCCTTCGATTCGTTGGACAGAGAGACTTTGGATAAGATCATTAGGGAATTTGGAGTCAAAACCAAACTGGCAAATATAATCAGAGAGACCATAACAGGCACAACCTCCAAGGTAAAATTCTTTGGGCATCTCTCACAATCATTTGAAATCAAGACAGGCGTGAGGCAAGGTGATGGATTATCCCCACTCCTGTTCAACTGTGTCCTAGAAAAGATAGTGAGAATATGGAACTCAAAACTTGAACATCAAGGGATAATCCCGATCTGTCTAGGGAGAAAATCAGGGGGGATTAAAGTAAACTGCTTGGCTTTTGCTGACGACTTTGCTATAATATCAGAAAATCCAGAGGTCGCAACCATCCAGATTAACCTCTTGGAAAGATTCCCCAGCCAAACACGACTGAGGATCTCAGCAGAAACAACCAAATTCATGATGAACATCAAAGATGGACCAAAATTCCTGGAAACAGAGACAGGATGGATAGAAAGTGTCAAGAAGTTCAAGTACCTTGGTGAGATGATACAGGTGAATGGACTAGAAAAAACTGCAGTGGAAGATCAAATATCAAAAATGGAGAGAGCATATGGCTTGACAAAAAATATCTATAATAAGAAGTGCTTATCCTGGAATTCCAGATTAAAACCTTACAACACCGTGGTCAAAACAGAATGCCTGTATGCCAGTGAATGCCTGTCCATGAACTACAAGCTGGAGAAGCTAGAGGTCCTGGATAGAAGAATCCTCATAAAAATTATGGGAACTGTCCAAACTGAAAGCGGATGGAAACTTCGGAGCAACAAAGAAGTTTTCCAGAAGGTGGAAAGAATCTCAGAGACCATGAAGAAAACGAGGCTGGCATTTCTTGGACATCTGTACAAGAATGGACGCAAACAGACTTACCAAACAGATATTTGATTACTTCTGGAGAAAAAAGACCACTACAGCATGGATTATGGAAACGAAGAAGGATATGGAAAGGTTAAGCATCTTGGGTCTTGGAAGACCAACTGTTAGAAAGAAATACATTTAGGAACACACTGAAGAATTTGGAAGGTGTTCAAGCCACAGGAAGAACTAAGAAGACCGGAAGAACCTGGACAGATGAACAACGGAAGCAGGCCAGCGAATGCATGAAGGAGTATTGGACACAGAGAAAACTATGCATGAAGAGAACGAAATGAAGTTGTAGTGTGATCCTTAGTGGTCCATTTGCTTGTAAAAAAAAAAAAAATCATTTAGGGGAAAGATTTCAGGTGACTTTAAGAACAAGACAGGATTTAAACAAGGAGACGGGCTTTCATTCCTACTCTTCAACTGTGTCCTCAATAAATTTGTAAGACGACGAGTAAGGGATTGGAATAAATTATGAGGGCAAATATTTGATAAATTTACAAGCTACTTGAAAATGTTTAAGATAAAGCTAGGTAAACAAGTGATAGGGAATTTGCTACTTGGGCATCAGCTCTAAAAGCAGATCATATTGATTGATTGATTGATTGATTGATTGATTGATTGATTGATTGATTGATTGATTGATTGATTGATTGATTGATTGATTGATTGAGTCATCGATGAGTGGCAGAAAGAAATGACTAACAAAGGAATAGAAAATGTGGTCAGACTTGGCCACAAAAACTTAAACCTTGCAATCAATTTTCTAGCATTTGCAGATGATCTTGCAAACTTTCCTGATTCCCTAGATACTGTCATAAAACAAATAAATCAGCTTAGGGAACAAGCAGAGAAGGTGCAACTCCATACCTCCTTGGAGAAAATGGAGTTCATAATGAATATCAAGCCGGCGTCCAGAGAGTTAGTGTTGGGACAAGGAAATATCAACACGAAAAAAAGTTTAAGTACCTGGGAAAGAAAACCCAACACCTCCAAGAAAGAAGCCTTCTACAGCAAAAGGACAATATCCTTCAATGCGAAGCTGAGGTACTATTGCATTGTCATCCAACCAGATGTCTTATAGACTTCGGAATGTCTCACAATGAGCAAGAAATGCCTGATTGAAAAAACCGGAGACCAAAGAAATGGGTTTTGAGAAAAATCTTGGGCCCTGCCAAAAAAAATGGTGTATACAGAAGACGGCACAACCACAAACTATACACCCATGTACAAATAGAAGGTACACATGACACAAAGGAACCCACCAAGATTGGCCAATCAGAACATTAAGTACTGTCAGAACAATAACATTAAAAGGGCCTGGTTTACTGAGAGAGATCTCAAAGAATCCATCCCATGTAATGACATTCTAGTGCATGTCTCTCTCAAGAAGAAGCTTCAAGCATGCTAGGGTTTCCATGAAAAGCTGAAACTAAAAACAAGAAAGGCATGGACACAGGAAAGAAAGGAACAACACCGAGAACGAATGCGGAAGTACTGGGCAAATGTCAAATCCCAAAGAAGGAGACAGTTAAAATTACATGGTCCATTGTTGGCCAAAATGAGATGAATAATAATGATAGTAGTATTTGTGTATGTTCAGTGCTCAGCCTGAAGGCTGGTTGGATCCTCAACAGCTCCACCATTAGCTGTCGTAGATATCACAGGCATCACTGAAGAGGCATACTGAAGAAATGAGAAGTGAGGCATTACTGAACCTAGAGACAAAAGAATGATGCTAGCCACTGTTTTGTTTACACTATGGCTTCCTCATTGTGTGGTGATTCATTTTCTTTGCTAAATGACAATATTGAAAGATAATTGAACCACAATAATGATTTATCTAGTGAAAGTGAGAATTCAAGTGAACCTAGTGATGATGAAAATATCATTCATGTCAAAGACGACAGTGGTATTTTTTATATTGTTTTAACCAGCAACAGACTTCCTGTGGGTGAGGGCGGTAGAATAACACCTACGATATCTTCTGCCTGTTGTAAGAGGTGACTAAAAGGAACCTCAGGGGCTCTGAACTTTGGAGAGTAGGTTGGCGACCACAGGGCCCTTATCTGAGTCCTGGCATGGTTTCCACATACTGTACTTGTGCCAGGCTTCTCACTTTCATCTATCCTATCCAACCTCCCTTGGTCAACTCTTATTCTTTTCTGACCCTGATGGTAGTAGAGCACGCAAGGTCTAGGAAGTCCTTAATTTTCACGCCCTTTGTGTCCCTTGTCTTTCTTTGGCTGATACCTTCATTCTCCTAAGTGTCGGATCTCTTCCATTTTTCCTCTTTTTTTATGGTAGTGTGAAGTATTGTCATCACCACTTACCTGCAACAGGTGGTGGTGACAATACTTCACACTACCAAAAATTCTCCCAAATGTGCAGATTCTGTCCCTATCCCTGATACCACAATTTACTGGACAAGCAGGTTTGAAAATAGATATTCCTGACCATTTTACAGAACTGGACTTCTTTGAATTAATTTTTTTGAATGAATTTTGTGGTTTTTAAGATAATTAATTTTCTGTCTATGTCTGTATTTTCTTGTTTATGTATGTGAGCTTCTAGAACAAAGCAGTCTTAGTAAGACAGTGAAAGAGTTAAAGGAAAGCTCTACATTTTATTTTATTTTTGTTTTTATCTTCACCTAATTTGCTCAGAGAGGATGGTTAACTATTTGAACTACTTGTACCTCCTCTTAAAACAAAACTCACCATTACCACCACTGACAGTGGTGAGACCTGCACTGACTTATGCTTCAAAATGCTGGACATTCTATAAACACCATAAGCATCATCTAAATGCCATGGAGATGAAGATGCTGAGAATATCAGGAGGAGTTTTGAAGAAAGTTTACATCTGAGATCAGAGCATCAGAAGTGTGTCCACATGGGAAGGAGACAGTTGTGGAGAAGGTTTAACACGAGCGGATGACATGGTTTCAAGAAGGTGAACGAACAGGACGAAAGCTATGTAACCAAAAGGGCCTTTGATTTTCAGCTACCTGGGGTATGAAGAAGGGGAAGGGTGAAGAACAGCTGGGCCCAACAGGTGAGTTGTCAACAACTTCACAGCTGCACTAATGTTGGAACACTAGTAGCTGCCAGCAACAAAGTGCAACTGCATTCTGCTAACCCTGGAGGATCTACAGCACAAGCTCCACAATCAGGACATCATTAATGAAGATACATTGATCAAAGTCCTTTTCAGAACAAGTGTCGGATCCCTTCCATCCTTTCGTCTCTGATTAGTATCATATAGAGGATGGCTGCCTAGTTGTACTTCCTCTTAAAACAATAATCACCACCACCTTAGATTTCCACCATGTCCAACCCTGAAAACCTGTGGCATATTGTCAAGAAGATACACCAAACAATGTGCTAATGCAACATGAGATTTCCTTCACTGTTTTATACTCATTTTGAAGTGTTCAGAAATTCTGGTTGTGTATGACTGCAAACATAAGGTAGGCCTAAGTAAATTTATTTCCTATGTAAAATTATGCAAAACATTTAAAACCATATGATCTATAATCTTAAGGTCCAAACATATGATAATATATATTGCAAATAGTCAACATTTCTATCACCATTATTGTAGTGAGGGTACTCTCAGTGGTACCATATTGTACTGCAGGGCACTTACTTTAGCATTTACTTTTATCTCCCTTCTTCAAAACGCAGTTTAAAAGTAAATTATCTTAATATAGTTGTTGAAAATTGTCTATATGGGTCATACACTTCTATCATAAGTTAGTATAGTTAGCTTTAAAATTCACAGTCAAGTACACTTACTCATGCTAATGGTATACGTCTAATAATTGCATGCATTGCTTTTCAGTGGCATCAGAAAAAGTAGCAACAGGAGACAACAAACATGAAAACACAAAAGGGCAAGGAAAATCTCCAATCTTCATAACCTGCAATCTTCAAACAGATTGACCCTATCCCAGTTCTTCTACAGAGTATCTCTATAAACCCAGACCGTATGCATGGTGTTTGTACTCTCCACTACAGCAGCTGCCAGTGTTATCCTTCATGATGAGGGACTTCATAAACACCATTAGAATTGTCTGAACAACAATAGCTAGAGTTAAACTGTTCACATGATCAGTAAGATGAAACCAGGTCTCATCCAAAAAGAACACAAGCTGTAAATCAAATAAACGATAATTCATTGATGCAAGACACCACTCACAATATCTCACTCTTGTGGCTGAATCAGCAGGTTTTAAACAATGGGCCCGTGTAAACCTTATGGTTTGATGTGTAACAGCTTTATAGCTCTGTGTGCAGAAGAAACCAAAGCTCCTACTTGTTGTGATAATTTTGTGAGTGATTTATTCGGTGACTGTTCAAGATTCACACCATTGTCATCTAGCCTTTCCTCTGTTAAAAATATTCATGTGTGCACATGTTTTTTATTGAGCACTGAGCCAGTAGTTTCAAATTTATTTACAATTACGTGAATCTGTGCTCATGAAGGTGGCACTTCACCAGGAAATTGCTGAACAAACGCATTGTGTTCCTGTCGAGCCGACTCGTACTTAAAATAACTTTTACGTACAAAAATATGGTGTTGCAATGATAACTGCCTCACCATGTTGATAGCTGTGATTCAGATTGGCTACTGATGCTAGGGTGAACATGTGCACGCTCCTTGAAAGGTCAAGAACTATGCGCTTGCCTCCTGTACAGCTGCTTAGGTCTCAGAGAGTAGAAACACTGTTGGACGGTCTGGGTTTATAAGAAATAATAATAATAATGTTATTTGCTTTACGTCCCATTAACTACTTTTACGGTCTTCGGAGACGCCGAGGTGCCGGAATTTATTCCCGCAGGAGTTCTTTTACGTGCCAGTAAATCTACCAACACGAGGCTGTCGTATTTGAGCACCTTCAAATACCACCGGACTGAGTTTATAAGAGAGACCCTGTATATCCATTTCTTCTCAGCTCCCTACAAGCTTGTTTCTGCTTGGTTCCAGTTTCATCAGGAAAGCAGGCTTTAACATTCACTGAGGCATCAATTTTTGGATGAGAGAAAAGCTGGATAAACACAGGAAAATGGAAGGGGAAAATGATAATTATGAATACAAGTGGTAAAAGACCAGGAACAATGACAGAAGCTCACTCTCCTGATGAATCTGGGAAGCAGAAATGAACTCAAAGAAATCGATGAGGAAGAACTGGATTTGAAAAGCAGAGAGCCTATCTGATTGAAGTCGGCAGTGTATGAAGATGCGGTGATTGTCCTTGTCCTTTTGGATTTTCTTTCTTTTTCCCTGCTCCCACACTGACCTTTGATTGTTTTTATCCTATTGTGTGTTCATTCTGATGTTCCTGTATTTTTATATAGCTTAATATTAAAGTACTGTGTGGTGAAATGACCCACCTGAAAGAATGAATGGCTGCCCACTAGCATCTAGCTTAAAGGCAATCACCGAGGAGATGAGAACTATCAGAGCATTGCGACATATGGAAATGAACCACAGACCTTTCTTGATCATCTTATGACGAGGAGTTCGCATTGAAGGATCTTTGGGACCCACAGGAATAGAGTTTAGTTGCTGCAAAAAAATAAAGGGAAATTTTTCATCATTGTTATACTGTATTTAATTTTGGGGCTCATGACCTCAATGTTTTGTCCCTTTAAACAACAAGTTCTGAATGCGAGGAGAATTCAAACAGGAGACTAATACCTTATCTAACCATGAACAAATTTTGACAGTAATATAACCTTTAAGTTTTTTCATCTGTAAGATATAAACACAAAATTTATGAAAACCTGTAAAAAAAAAAAAAAAAAAAAAAAAAAAAAAGTTCAAACTTTCCAATTTATGTGTTGCTACAGGACAAAGTGTACGATACAAAGTATCTTACTACAGTATATACATCTGTAAACATACTATAAACTTAACTTTAGAAAGACTATGAAATTTTGACTAAGACATTATTGTTGGTTATAAAGATGACTCCTTAAGAGTTGAAGTGAGCATTTTGCAGTGTAGCAGTTGGAAGGAGATGTACAATAGCTAGGCTACATTGAGCTAAGTTCATAAAACGTTCTCAAATTCATTAAGGTGTTGAACACTTAATTTTAGCATTCATATGATGTTTTATAATTATATCACCCATTCTCAATCATTGACAAGTTCATTCATTAAGGTGTTGAACACTTAATTTTAGCATTCATATGATGTTTTATAATTATATCACCCATTCACAATCATTGACAAGTTTATGCAATGTACGAGTATACAATTTTGTATATAAACACATATTATGAAAGTTATTTCACAGAATATGAGGATTTTCTTGTACAATAAAAAAGGGCCTTGGATTTGACCAACTGGTGGAGGAAAGAGCTACTGTAAATATATATATACACAATACGTTGTTCTTACATGTTTTTACAAATTTTTGGTTGTGAAGTGTAGCTTTTACCAGGGAGGACTGGAAGTGTGTGTAGTTTTCTTATTTCTTTTGTTGTGATGTGGATTCCTGTTCGTCGAAGCGGTTAGTCAGGTTAACTTTTTATGTGTCTTTTTATGTGATTGTAGCTTGTTCCGTAATTTAGTATTTCGTTTCCTCATTGAGAAAAATGAAGTCACCATGGAAGTTAGAAGATAGCGCCTAAATGATCACATAGTTCATGTTTATTCTTTTCTGGTTACTAACCTTTCAACTCCTGGTCACATTTTTAATCAAACAAAATTTATCAGAGTAACATCTTATGGAAAATGTTGTATGCTCATAGTTATATTTCTATATCAATTTGTCAGTTAAGACTTTACGGCCAACAACATGGCTACTAGTTATCTTCGCTTCACTAGTTCCACTTTTCAATATTACAATATTACTTTACGGTCAGTATCATGGACGCTAGTAGGCCACAGAGATAAATTATTATATAAATAAGTGCTTTCCAGTGATGAGGAAAAATGAGGGTCCATCTGGCTCCGGATGGTAGCGCCTTGTAAGGGCCTCTGCCTAGGGTTACTAGGTGAAACCTGGTCAACGGTCTCAAAGGTGGAAGAGGAATCTGATTCCCAACGGCGGAGAGAGCGGAAGAGCTTAGTGGAGTTCACCACGAATTAAAAATCAAATCAAAATCCAAAAGCAACTGTTCCCAAATTGGGCGGCCTTTGGTCAGTGTCTGTCTCCATGCAAGGGGCGGCTGTGAATAATCCTCTGGGGTTAACAACCTCGGTTGTAAAAAAAGGTGACTCTAGAAGTCACCACCAGAATTCAAAGAATTATCAATCATGGAAAAGTGTGATGTGAAACTAATTACCCCAGGTGCACATAAGTGCGCAAGCAGACATTCAGATTCTGGGCAGTCTGCAACGTCACGCAAAGACAAATCGGAGCATCTTCGAAGCTCAAACAAAATAAAGTACAGGAAAGCAAACTACTTAGCCACTTTTAATGCAAATTTGCTTTTGAAAGTGGGGAAACTTAAGACTCTAATAGACACATTAAATGAACATAGAATCATCATAACGGCTGTGCAAGAGACCAGATTCTTGGATGAGGACAGCTTTGAATCGGGAGGATTCAGGATGCTTAAGGGGAAGATGGGGACAAGAGTTATGAAAAATGTTCCCCATCTTGGGTCAGGTTTTGTAATCGACAAGAAAGTATTAGACTCCATTACAAGCTTTGAGTCTACATCTGATAGGCTATTCACACTCACATTTAAGTCCACCAACTAAGTATATACAATTGTGAATGTCCACGCCCCTATAAACATTGACAACAAAAAGAATAAGGAGAAGGTGGAACTCTTCTGGGATAAACTAGATGACACGATCCAGAAGATACCCGATACACATAACGTCATCCTTCTAGGAGATTTTAATGCCCAAGTGGGGAGAGAGAAATGGTTCAGGCATATGGTGGGGTGTTACCCAGCACATAACAGGACCAACCAAAATGGTGTCAGGGTCATCAAATTATGCCAGGCACACAATTTGGTCCTGAAGTCAACTAGCTTTAAGAAATTGCCAAGAAAACAGAAGACATGGGTATCACCTAACCCTCTCCTGGGAGAATTCCAGTTTGATCATGTTGCGATAAAGCGGAAATTTCATAAAGAAATCCAAAATGTTAGGGTTCTCAGAGGTACCAACCTCGACTCGGATCACTACTTATCTAAAGTGGAACTGAAGATCACCCCCAGGAGTAACTTTCAAAGGAAAAACCTTGCATGAAGGAGATATGATCCGGAAAAAATAAAGGAGAACAAGGAGGACTGGGGCAAGTTAACCAGCGACCTAGGAGGTCACGACTGGAAGCAAATGGAGAAGAGCCTTATAACCACGGCAATGCAGCTTGCACCTGTTACCAGGACGAAAAAGCACAAATGGTGGAATGAAGAGTGTGGTAGACTACATAGACTACCAGGCGTGGCACATCTGGCAAACCAAAAAGGACGAGACTGCCTGGCAACACTTTGTGGAAACTAGGAAGATGATGTCTAAGGGGCTCAAGAAAGTTAAGAAGGAACAAGGGATCAACTACTCAGGAAGATGAATTTACTAAGAACAACATGAGAAACTATTATTGGATCTTCAGGGAGAAGCTAAACAGATACGACCCCCCAACTCTTCAATTTCAGGACAAAAAAGGGAACATGGCATATAGTAATAGGGGCAACTGTAAGATACTAGCAGAATATTTCAAGGAACTTCTGAATTGCAAAGAACCATGCCAAAAGATGGCGTTCGATGGTGGACCGAAGTCATCCCCCAACCCTGACTCTAAACCCCCATCTATAAGCAAGATCCAGACAATACTAACTCATATGGAAAATAACAAGGCATCAGGGGAAAATCAGATAACAGCTGAATTATGGAAGTATGCAAGCAAAAATGCAATTGTCTCACTCCAAAAACTTTTTGAAAAGATATGGAAGAATGAGGTTATTCCAGAAGAATGGAAAATGGCCTTGATACACCCTATTCACAAAAAAGGTTCAAAATCGGATCCCAACAATTACAGAGGGATTTCACTGGTGGATGTGACATATAAGATATTGTCCAGAGCATTACTGCAAAGAGCTGAACCTCGGTTGGATCGCCAACTTGGGGAGTATCAAGCCGGGTTTAGGAAAGGAAGATCTTGCCCTGAACAGATCTTAAACCTCAGAAACGTTTTAGCATACCAGAAGCAGAGGGCGAAACCGTACATAGTGACTTTTGTAGATTTCCAAAAAGCTTACAATTCCATATATAGAGAGTCGTTGTTCAATATTTTGGAGGAGATTGGCTTGGACGGGAAAACTTTAAACATCATCAAGGAGACGCTCACGAATACATCCTCTAAAGTCAGATTCATGGGCAAACTATCAGAACCTTTTGAGATCAGAACAGGGGTCCGGCAAGGGGATGGTCTCTCCCCTCTGTTGTTCAACTGTGCACTTGAAAAAGTTGTGAGGGAATGGAATGCAAGAACAAGAGGGGGAATAAGACTTGGAACAAAAAACAAAGGAATCATGATTAAGTGTTTGGCATTTGCTGACGACTTGGCGCTGCTTGCAGATACATGGCAGGAAGCAAAAGACAAATTGCCGAATTACAAGAGCAGGTGAGGAAGATAGGACTTAAGATTTCTTTCGTAAAGATGAAGATCATGACGAATATACTTGACACTCCTAAGAGAATTAAAGTAGGAGCTCAAAAAATAGAGGTGGTGAAGAGTTTCAAGTACCTAGGGGAATGGATTGAATGGAACAATCTTGAAGGGAAAGCAATGGAAGCAAGAAGGACCAAAATGGAACTAGCTTTCCAGAAAACCAAAAACACATACAATAAGAAAGCCTTCTCTTGGAACACCAAAATAAGGCATTATAACACAGTACTTAAGCCGGAAGCACTCTATGCAGCAGAGACACTAGTCATGGGGAGGAAAGGGCAAATGGAGAAATTGGAAATCAAGGAGAGGAAAATATTGAGGAAGATCATGGGTCCCAAATTCCAAAATAACAAACAATTTTTTTATAGAAACGAATCCCTCTACGTAAAGTTGGAGAGACTCTCGGATACCATGAGGAAAAGGAGGATTGATTTCTATGGACACATATTCCGAATGAATCCTGACAGATTAACTAAACAGATCTTTGACTTCTTTTACAAAAAAAAAAGGCTAAACCCAATTGGTTTAAGGAAGTTGAAAAGGATCTGAGAGATCTTAAGATTACCGAACTCATGTTAAAAAATGGTACAGCCAAAACCATGACCAAAGACAAAACTAAGAGGTTCCAAGTTAAGAACAACACAAGAAAACTGATTCAGATATCAGAGGAGGAAAGGAGGAGGAGATCAATTAGAATGAAGAACTAATGGGAGAAGAAAAGAGCACAAACATCTAAGAAGTGATTGATCTGATGTACCCCAAAGATGGGTGATTCGAAATGAAGAAGAAGAAAACATGTAAATCTGTTATTAATAAAATGTTTTCTTTACAGGTGTTTTCTAGTGTTTTCATAAATTTTGTGTTTTGTATTCGACAGACTGAAAGATTTAGAGGTTATATTAACCAAGTTGACACTGGAAAGAATGGCTTCCATCATAATAAAGTTCAATGGTGTTGAAGTGAACAAACAGAATAACTTTTGTGACTTTATTCTGAACAACTTACAACCTAAGAAATTAAATACAATGGCAAAATAGAGGACCCATTGTGAAATCAATAAAAGTAAATCAATGAAAGAAGCCGTATCACTCTTAATATTAGTGATGACAGTCTTGCAGCACATTTTCATTGAATCAAAACTTTTAATGACTAGTTCATCTCAATATGTAAACAGCATTATACTACAATGGACAAGGATCACCTCTTGATATGCTATAACTTAGATCGTGCCTGTCAACAGCAGAACAGTATGACCAAGCTGTATTGAAATAACAAAAGATTAATGAAAAAAAAAAAGAATCCATTAGAAAACAACAACAACAATTATTCTGTTAAAACAAATTCAATCATTTTCTTAAACTATACTTTCAAAATTTAAAGTCCAAGCCTAAATAATTACATTATACATTCTAACTCCAACAAAGATATTGACAATGTCATAGCATACAGTTGGATATACGTTCTTCCCCTGTGGGTGGGAACTGTAGAATATATACAGCATATCACCATATGCCCTGCCTGTTTTAAGAGGTGACAACACGGGGCCCCAGGGGCTCTCAACTTTGGTGTGTGGATTGGTGATCGCAGGGCCTTAGCTGAGTCTAGTATTGCTTCCATATACTGTACTTGTATCTGGCTCCTCAATTTTGCCTTTCCTGCCTGACCTTCCCTGGCCATCTCTTGTTCTCTTCTGACCCCTACATTATTAGGTTTGTGAAGTCTAGGGAGTCCTTCATTTTTATGCTCTTTCTGGCCCTTCCCTTTCTTTTGCTGATACCTTCATTCTTTGAAGAATCAGACCTCTTCCACTTTTTCCTCTAATTAACGTTGAAAGAAGAGGTTGCCCAGTTCTACTTTCTCTTAAATCAAACATCACCATCACCACTGACATTTATGTCAAATTTACCAGTTTACCAATATTATAGCTTCTTCTTGGACACCATCTCCTTATGAAGGATGGCAATCCAATTGATTATGATTACTCATAAAACACTAGCTCAAAAGATTTCAATAGAAGTTTGCCCATACCAGTGGCACAAATCTTTAAGCCAAGAATTTTTGCCATCTCCCCACAGATTGTCGGCCTTCAATTTCCCCCCTTAATGGTGAGTTGGAGAAGTTCATTTCATTCACCTCTGATGATGTACCTGAGCTTTTGCTCCTTGATGGTTGTTAGAAGCTCTTTTTCCGTGTTTATTCTATCCTCCAATTATGAAGGCTGCAGCCAAAAATTTTAGTCTCATGTCTTTGTTTTGAGTATACTCTCTACATGCATGCTTACACAGTACGTCACTGCTCTCCTCTGTTCCCTATACTTCTTTCTTTACAATATTAATCTATCTCCTTTTAAAACTTTATTTCCTAATCTAATATTTTGTGCATCTCTAACTTCATTCCATTACTTTTGTTTTAAGACATGTATTTTCATGTTGCACTCATTCTCCAAGATTATGTCCATACCATTCAGCAACTTCTTTACATCCCCTGCAGACGGATATGAAATATCAATACAATCTGCAAATCTTAGATTAAAGTTGTTGCTATAAAATTAACAGAATTTTCAGAGTGGAAAAGTTGTTTTAAGGGAGAGTACAACTACGCAACCATCCCCAAGCATTACCTCAACTGATGTTCGGCTCCTAGGCTGAATGGTCAGCATAGTGATCTTCAGTTCGAAGGTGATCAGGTTTGATTTACCACTGAGTCAGGGTTTTTAATCTTAAATGGGTTGGGTATTTCTTTTTTTGCCAGTGGCTTTACGTCGCACTGTCACAGATAGGTCTTATGGTGACGATGGGATAGGAAAGCCCTAGAAGTTGAAAGGAAGCAGCCATGGCCTTAATAAACTTACAGCCCCAGCATTTGCCTGGTGTGAAAATCGGAAACCATGGAAAACCATCTTCAGGGCTGCCAACAGTGGGGCTCGAACCCACTATCTCCCCAATACCGGATACTGGCCGCACTTAAGCGACTGCAGCCATCGAGCTCGGTTACTGTATTTCCTCAGCTAATGTATAGACATTACACTTGTCAATGAATGATGTGACATGCATGCCTCCAGTATTGCCATAATGGTACTACAAGAATGATTGCCTATATTTAGAGACTGACCCAATTTTGTGTCCAAAATATACATTCATCATCTTGACTTACATAAATAAAACCTTTTTTAGGGTTGCCAGATGAACGGTTTTATCCAGAACAATATTATTTTTCTCATTTTGTACTACATATGTTGTGCCACTTAAAACATACACTCAATGATCCATTTTTTCAGAAAACAAATTCTCTAAAATCTTATGCTTTAGACCATAGTACCATTGTTATAAAGTGTGTGGTTTTGATTAAAAAGTACAAAATATTCTGTACTCTTTTGTTCTCATTACTACTGGTTCCAAAGTCTGTACTTTCTTTCTTTTTTCTTACATTGCACTGACAGAGATCCAAGGTCATATTTCTTTTGATTTGGACGGCAGAGTAAAGTGATACAAACGCGACAAGTTTGGTCTTTCCAACTAAGAAATGATCAATTAAGAGAATAATAGTTGTATCTGGCTCACGCGTTGTCCATGTCAATAAAGGTCAAGGTCCTGTTTTGTTTTTCGAGTATTTGACAAGCAGCTATATCAGACCAAAGAAAGATTGAGAAGGACCATGAAGTAAAAGTAAAAAATCTGGGGGGTTTTCTTTTTTTGCAGCATATCCCGACATGTTATGATACATCACTGATGATGCAACTTTGAAGAATATTTAACACATTATACTACTCACTTATGTAATTTCTCTTATTAATTAATTAATTTATAAATACTGAAATATTGCATGTATTTTTATAAATATTGAAATACTGCATATATCTGAACTTTAGAACATATGAACTCTTTATTGTAACTGCTTTAGGCCTCTTCATAAATTTCTGAACTAGATTTATGCTCAAAGCCTTGTTGAATGAGTTTTAAGGTTTAATTTTTTTCAGAATTCCTTTTTGGAAATGTTCTGAATTGATTTTTTTCCTTTGCTATGTGGAAATGATAAAATAAAAAGCATTACATTAGAGATTCTGTCATATTTTAAAATACCACCAGCTGATTGCATCTGTCTTACCAATGACCATTGAACATCAGTTCTCTCCAGATACTTAAAGAACAAGAAAACACCTGCAATTTTTAAAAAATACAGGAATACTAAATCTGTTTTCAAAATTGGAAGATAAGTCTCTGCGATCAGGAGAAAGGGAGGAAGGACCAAATATAGGGAGTCTCCCGCTTAAATTGGGGGAGTTGGCACATCTGTAAATAAACCGGTTGAGACAATAAGAGCTGCTAAATATTAACATTTTATGATGCATCAATCTAGAATATTATACAGATACAGACTCTTTAAGCAAACTTTTCATTATATGTTTTGTGTTGTTAATGGTAATCTAAGATTTGAACTGATGTTTGTATTTTATACGGTGATAAATGTTTTGAAATAATTTAACCAAAACATTTCAACTGTTATTATAGATATTTAAAATTATTTTAATGTGGCAAGTTATGAATTTGGGATTATAATGATGTAACAAGTCCAAGAGTATTTTTGGTAATTTTACGCTACTGCAGAAGAGAACAGTTTAAGTTTCTTGAATCATGTACAGCCTTTAATATCAACAATCTGTTAATAGTATTGACAAGGTGGAACAAGGTGTACAAATAAAAGGATGTATGATTAACTTTTAGTCAATACCGACCTAAGATAGTTGACCATTATGGTTATAATAATTAAGAGATAGGTCTTACGGCAATGATGGGATAAGAAAGGACTAGGAGCAGGAAGGAAGGCACTGTGGCCTTAAGGTACAGCCCTAGCATTTGCCTGGTGTGAAAGTAGGAAACCACAGGAAACCATCTTCAGGGCTGTCAACAGTGGGGCTCAAACCCACTATCTCCCGAATGCAAGTTGACAGCTACGAGATCCAAGCCACACAGCCACTCGCTCGCGTCTGTGCTCTTTACATCACAACATTTGAGAATAGCATCTCTGATGTACTAGTTTTAATTTGCAATTATTAGTTTGTAAAAAACATTTTATACTATCATCATCATCATCATATGCAGTTTCCGGCTATTGGCCAGGTCTGCTTTATACTGGTATATTAATATTTATTAGTTAATATATCTTTGAGCTCTTCTTTCATTCATTCAGTAGCTGTGGAGTTTGGCTTTTGGACTTAAGGTAAAGAAACCAAAATGTTCCTTATTTGACATCTGGAAATCTGGCAAACCAAACCTTAATCAAGGAGAAAAATATAATTATTCTTACCCTGAGGGCTAAAAGGAAGATAATGCAGGAAAATCCAAGAATGGCATCCCAAAGTCGAGTTCCTGGTGCGTGGATGACAAGCTGACGGAGATTGTCGATGAAGTTCTGAGACTTGAATTTGATCCCAAGCAGGCCCTTCATCTGAGACACTATGATGATTACTGATGTTGCCGATGTGAATCCTGAAGTTACTGGGGCAGATATGAAATCAACCAGGAAACCTGAAAATGTGAGTTGTTAGTTTACTGTACAAAGTACCATGAAGTTTGGTTTAGTATTCAGTCTGACACTCACTATGTTTTAACTTATTCTAAAAATGGATGGTCTTATGCTAAACTAAAACAAGTAACATTACAATAAAGGATAATAGATGAGTTAATGATGTTGAATAGAAGCTTAAAACTTGAAAACAATCATGCAGTTTTTGTACTCCAACAGAAGAAAGAGAATAACAGACAGAAGATGATGACCATGCAAATGTAGATTTACCTAAGGTAAAGCGATGAAAGAAAATGTACTTTGCAGCAGTGGCAGCTTGTGCTGAATTATGTTGGTGGTTCTGTACTGTGATGCCTAGTCCTTTGCAGAAAATGTAGTAGACAAATCTAAATTTGTATTCCCTATGGGAAGTGTCAACTGAGTTCATGTGCAACCATACTCTAGAAAAATGCTTAGTATGTCCCTCTCTCCATGTCTTATCAGCTTTGAGGTTCCCAAAAATTTACAGAAATAAATACAGGTAAACATACATCTCAATTTGTGTCTGCCTCCAGAGCGTAATGGTTCGTGTTATTAGCTGCCGTCCTCAGGGGCCCAGGTTCAATTCCCAGTACTGCCTGAAATTTAAAAATAGCAGGAGGGCTGATGTGTGGTTGAAATGGTTCATGCAGCTCACCTCCATTTGGGAATGTGTCTGAATAATGCTGCACCGCATGAGGACATGAGTTATCTTTATCTTAATTTGTAAGACTTCCTGGTTTTGAGTGACTTTGATGATATAAACAACTGAGCTATACAAAAAGACAACAGTTAAAAAGTTACAAAAATAAAGCATTTCTTCTCCTTATTGAAAATAATTTTGATCTAATATTGACACACATTTACAGAAGTTCTGAGACATGTATACACCTTTCAAATACAGATTTCTTAATGGCAAAGGGAAATTATCATCTGATGATACTAACATTCCTATTATTCATATTCATGACTACCTAACTTTGAAGAATTCACCTTCATCTGTTCCATTACATACAAACATCTTCATGATTACTTGTAGAATGTTCATTCAGGTATAGACATAATGAATTTTATAGTTTGTCTTATCTTGCCAGCTGTATTACAAAGAGTGAAAGACTACCTATTAAAACTTTTGTTGAAAGAAGGTTAGTTTAAACCCTTGAAATAATTCTGCTCCACAGGACATTCTAATAGCAAGATCCCAATCTGGAACAATGACATTTCAATATGAATCATCAAGCCAGGTCTAAAGGCCTTTCTTTCCTTTCACGTCCTGCAAGAGGGAATAATCCAAGAGAGGAGAAGCAGTTGAAACTGACGTGAGAAATTACAACCTGCAACATGTAACACACACAAATAGGCCAGCCATACTGCAAACAATCTGAGTCATACTGGATCATACAGAACCTTATGGGCAACTCTTAACTACAGCTTTCTTTGATAGGTGGCTTTGTGTGCTCCCATGCTTTTGACTTACAGTGCTATTGTTCATAGATCCAAGCCAGGTTGCCAGATAAACAGTAAATGAATGGATGTCAATCTTTGGCTCGATAACAAGACACAATATGAAGGATGAGATTGCTCATTGCTGTATATTATATATTTCATTCTGATGGTTCTGCCGCTCTGCAGATCGTATTACGAAGCCGTGCCTGCTTTACAGTGTTGAGTGACATTACAAACCATAATTCAAGTAATCCTCTGTACTGATAGAAGTACAATATCAATAATGTAACTTTAAAGCTTTTCGGTCTGTTGAAAACACTAATTTTTACACGTATAACACTAAAACATACCTATAAAAAATAAATACACAGTATTAAATAAATAATTATTGGTTTTTGATCTAGTATCAACACATTCATATTTACAGAAGCTCTGAGACAATGGATGGGGAAATTATCATCTGATAAATAATAATAATAATAATAATAATAATAATAATAATAATAATAATAATAATAATAATGGCGCGTGGTCTCCGAAGAGACCTGGTGAAGGTCTTTCAAGGTGACGCCATATAGGCAACCTGCACGTCTATGAGAAAGGGGCCCTACATGTCATAAATTCTAATGATGAAGGCGGCACACACACCCAGCCCCCGAGCTATCAGAATTAACCAATGGAGGTTAAAATCCCTGGCCCAGCTGGGAATTGAACCAGGGACCCTCTGGACCAAAGGCCAGCATAATAACCATTTAACCATGGAGGAAGACATCATCTGATGATACTATTATTCCTAGTTCTCAAACAAGAACTCTTTGTTAAATAGTGTATTTCATATTTTTACTTTTTTACAGGTATGTATATTGTTATATGTGTTATAATTAGGGTTTTCAGCAGACTCTTTAAAGTTACATTAACTAAGTCAACACTGAAAAGTTTGATTTCCTTCTGAACATCTTACAATAACAGTAAATATGGACATTATAAGGCATATTATCTACTCAGAAATGCTGAACAATTTAGGTTATTGTATTGCATAATAAGCCATGTATATAAAGATTTTATTTTTTGTTGGTAGTGGCTTTACGTCGCACTGACACAGATAGGTCTTATGGCGACGATGGGATAGGAAAGGCTTAGGAGTTGGAAGGAAGCAGCCGTGGCCTTAATTAAGGTACAGCCCCAGCATTTGCCTGGTGTGAAAATGGGAAAACATGGAAAACCATCTTCAGAGCTGCCAACAGTGGGATTCGAACCCACTATCTCCCAGATGCAAGTTCACAGATGCGCACCCCTGACTGCACAGCCAACCACCCAGTATATATAAAGATAGGAACATATAATGGGGCAACACAATGACTGGTGTGACAAGAGGGAGCTACAGCACAAGAAGACAAGAATAAATATAAATGAAACTCAAAAATCAATTAATCAATCAATCAATCAATCAATCAATCAATCAATCAATCAATCAGTCGATCAATCAATCAATCAATCAATCAATCAATCAATCAATCAATCAATCAATCAATCAATCAATCAATCAATCATTTCTATTTAGAGCTATCACCCAGGTGGCAGATTCCCTATCAATTGTTTCCCTAGCTTTTTCTTAAATGTTTTCAAGGAACTTGGAAATTTATCTTCCTTGATAAACTCTTCCAATCTGTAATTTCTATTCCTACAAATGACTATTTGCCTCAGTTTGACCTCTTGAATTCTGACTTATCTTTATATTATGATTTTTCCTACTTTTAAAAGCTTCACTACAGCTTTACTAATGTCATTCCATGCCATCTCTTCACTGACATATTGGAACATACTGCTTAGTTGAGCAGCACATCTATTTTCTCCCAAGTCTTCCCAGCCCAAAGTTTGCAACATTTTCATAATACTACTCCTTTGTTGGAGATCAGCCACAACAAACTACACTACTTTCCTTTGGCCTTTGGATCTTGTATCAAGTAGTCCTAGAGTGGAACCCATACAGTGGCACCATTCTCTAATTGGGTCTTACCAGAGACTTACATGCCTTCTCCTTTACATCCGTACTACAACCCCTAAATACTCTCATAACTATGTGAAGAGATCAGGAACCTTTCTTAACAACCTCATTAATATGATTACCTCAATGAAGATGATTTCTTATATTAACACGTAGGTACTTACAGTGATTCCCATTAGGTACTGTCAGTCCATCAACAATAATTAAAACTGAGAGGACTTTTCTTCTTGGTGAAAATTACAGTTTGAATCATATCTTAAAAATTGCCTGCAGATTGTTAAAATAAGGAATCATTTTTCTGCACCTATTATTGTTACCAGTGGAGTTCCTCAAGGGTCTCACCTTGTGCCCTTACTTTTTACTCTATACATAAATTATATTAAAAGTATACTTAAGAATTCTGAATTGCTTTTGTTTGCTGACTATGCAAAAATGTTTATGCAAATTAATTGTCCACTTGATTGCTTAAAACTTCAAGAAGATCTACATCATCTGGAAAAGTACTGTATTCAGAATGGGTTGAAACTTAATCAGGAAAACTGTAAAATAATATCATTTTTAAAAAACAAGAAGAAAGTATCATTTCAGTACAAATTTAGTAACAACATTCTAACTCCTGTTTTACAAGTTGATGACCTTGGTGTTTTATTCAGATATAACATCATTAATATTGAAAATATTTGTAAGAAATCATTACAAAGATTGGGTTGCATTACTAGATATTCCAGAGAATTTTCAAACTTAGCTACCTATCAATTGCTGTATGTATCTATGTTACGCCCTTAACTAGAATACTGTACACCTGTATGGAACCCTTCCCATCAGACCTCTATCCATAGATTCGATTCAGTACAACATAAATTTCTTTGTTTATATTCATTTAGAGCAGGATTCTCATATGAAAATGTTGATTATACAGCCCTATAACAGTCTTTAAATCTGCATAGTCTGTCACAATGCCGTAAATTCCTGGCTACACTCTTCATTTTTAAATTGCTTCATTCCTTGGTGAAGTGTCCACAACTCCTTGAAAAAATTAACATACATATACCAAACAGATGCACAAGGTTCAAGAATACACTGTCTACAAATTGGCATAGAACTAACTATGCATTCAATGGGTCAATTGAATGAATGTCAAGATCTCTAAACAAAGTGGATATTGATATATTTAACTGCTCATTGTCAAAATTTAGAAATCACTTACATAATCTCCAGAATTGACTATGGTATTACTTTCTTGTGCTTAATTGTAATATAACCTGTGTATATATCTGTACATATTTTTCTACTTACACTCCACTGAACTTTCTTGTTTGTTTTGTTTATTTTTCCGCTATTGTGTCAAATGGCATTACCATTAATAAAGTATTATTAAAGTACTATTATTTCCCATCATACCATTGTCTGCTGTCCATCTCACAATATTGACTAGGTTCCCCTTCAGTCACTCACAATCCTGCAACTAATTTACTACACTATACAGTATAACATAATCTGCAAATAGCCTCATCTGTGATTCCAGTTCTTTACTTATATCATTTGTATATATAAGAAAACATAAAGGTCCAATAATACTGCCATGCAGGATTTCTATCTTAATCATTACAAAACCAGATAACACTTCACCTACTCTAATTCTCTGAGTTCCATTTTTGGCAGTAATCTCCCATGATGTACCCTATCAAAAGCCTTGGATAGGTCAATTGCGATACAGTCCACATGACCTCCTGAATCTAAAATATCTGCTGTATCTTGCTGGAATCCTGCAAGTAGAGCCTCACTGGAATAACCTTTCCTAATCCTGAACTTCCTTCTATCAAACCAGTCAGTAATTTTGCAAATGTATGTAATATAATCACAAAGGATGCTTTCCCAAAGCTTGCAAACAACACAAGTCAAGCTGACTGGCCTGTAATTATCCGCTTTATGTTTATCCCCCTTTCCCTTGTACACTTCACTCATTTGGTATGGCTCCTTCATGCAAACAGCAATAAAATAAGTATTTCAGATGTGGCACTATATCCCAACCCATAGTCTGTCATTATGTTCATCCTAGTATGTGTTATTTTCAAGTTGCTGTATCTCTATATTATGTTTTGATTTAACAATTGCTTGTTCTCCAATACTTGTGTTGCATAAAAAGCTATGAGTGTAAAATGATACTGAAATTCAAGAATATTAATACAATAATCATAAAATAATTAAATTCAAACATTTTTTTGTTTTTGTCAGTAATGAAGTGCTCCTCAAGTCCTATTGTACATAAAGAAAAATGAATCCTCCTTCTACAACTACAGCCATACAGTGGATTCATACTGTAAGTAAGTTGCAGGAGTAAGGCAAAGATTTCTCAGTTTTCTTGAAATCACATTCTTTAGTTCTCTTTAATGTAAGACCATGTTATGGAGCCTCAAGACTTGAAACCCAGAAGGGGCTTGTGGAATACAAGAGTGTCAATCAAGATGGAATACAGAACACAGTCACTCACCAAGTTTGAGGATTCCCATCAGGAGTTCCACACAACCAGCCAAGAAGGCCAGCAGCACAACAAACTCTATAGGCAGGTCCTGGGTGTACTCAAAGGTGAGCAGTGCCATGAGGGATGTTGGGCCAATAGAGACTTCTTTGATAGTGCCAAACACCATGTAAACCAGACTGCCCATGAAGGCCGAGTACAACCCATACTGTAACCAAGGTTCTGCAGTTACCTTGAGGAGATTACAAATATACTATACATATTTCATTATAGACTGTTATGTCCATCAGAACTCATTTTGCAAGCCTCTGTGAATTAACTAAGCACTTCCACAACCCTCTATTTACAACCATCTCTGTGGTATTGTTTAATTCCACCTAATCATTAAAAAAAAAAACTAAATGTAACCATTGATCACAAATATGTGCTCATTGCATTTGATTTGCAGCACCTTGGTTCACCTACTATACAACTGTACTGTGAGAAAGCACATCCTAAATCCTTGCAATGATCTGCCTGTTCCAGATTTTTATTCCTGATCACATTCATCTTAGGTTTCTAGAATACAACAATAAAATGCATCTGCCTACTAAAGAAAATAATATAACTCTTCTTCTTCTAAGCAACATCCTGCATTAACACAGAGCCTGCTATTTTAATTCTGGAACACTAATTTGCAAGATTATGTGTATCTTCAGGTAAAAGGACAGTGATTTTCAAGTTAGCATTCAGCATTAGCTAATAATAGTAATAATAAGTGTACCGGTATTGCCTCATTTACAAATGCAGAAATATCAGGTTACTACACAGTAAATGAAAGTCACTCAATCCATTACAATGTACACAGATTTTTTAATAATATTTGACAACTTACCAACCAGTCAGCCTTTGGTTGTGGCATCATACACAACCATTAACCCGGCTCAAGGGAGAGAGGGTCATCTTCCCTGTTCTCCTCTTGAGTAATTCTTGCCTGGCGCATCCATACTGCAGTGGTGGGCATCCAACACATCAGTAGGCTAGTGTGAAAGGATGGCTAAGTTCAGACAGGGACCAAGCACCACGGGGTAGGAACCCATGCCCAGGGTTATGGGTGAAGACCTTAACAGCATCTTTGGCAGAGAAGGAGACCTTCGGAATGGCAGAGATGGCGGACGAGGCAACCTATCCTCCCTGGGGCTAATTAGAAGAGGACACCACTGCCTTGTGGAGAAGAGGGATCTTCAAAGGCTAAGGGAGTAAACCCTGAAAGAAAATCCTCACCTGTGTTAGGCCTTGCAAGTCAACAGTTGAGTATGAATATACTGTTTTCAAACCTAAAACAAGCCTCGGATGGAAGACTAAATTAAATACCAGACATGACAGTTCTTCTTGTACCATCCGAATTTATGATGGCCAAAAGCCTGATGCTCATCGGAGATACTAGAAGACACAAAACCCTCCCAAGCAGCAGCGATTGAAAATTGGTACACTCAATATCCTTACTCTCACCAAAAAATATGAAGAACTTGGATCTTATGGAGAGGCATAAGCTCAAGATATTGGGGTTGAGTGAGACAAAATGGAAAGGATATGGGAAGAAGCCCTTGAGAAATGGATATGTGCTGTGCTAGAGTGGGAACAATAATGAATCCAAAAATGGAGTTGGCTTCCTCCTTCATAAGATATAGACACACAGACAGATGTCAAATATGTGAGTGACAGGATCATCCAGATGAGACTAAGTGTTGGTAATGCGCATCATACTCTTCTGCAAGTACTGTATATGCACCGCAGACAGGATGTACCACAGAAGAGAAAGAGCAATGCCTTATCGAACTTGAGGAACAAATAACAGAGGAAAAAACAATCATTATGGGTGATCTGAATGCCCAAGTTGGTAAAGAAAGACTAGGCTGTGAAAACATCGTTGGCCCCCATGGCTATGGTAACAGAAATTCTGAAGGAGAGAACCTGATTAATTTCTGTGTGCGAAATAACTTAACCATACAGAACACATGGTACTGTATCAGAAGAGGGACAGCCATAAAATAACAAGATAGCTGGGATGGAAAGCTTAAGACTATGACTGACTTCACCATCACTGATAGAAAAGTGGGCCAGTATATTACAGATGTTGAAGTCATACCCAGCGAGTGCCTAGATAGCGACCATCGGCTATTAATCGCTTACCTAAAATATGTTCATGTGCCCAAAATTAAACAAAAGAAAATGCCAAAGATTAAGACATGGCTGTTGAAGGACATGAAGCGAGGATAAACAGCTAAATTGCCCAAAACTGAGAAAGGGGGAGTAGAAGAAGAATGGTCCTTATTCAAAGAAACCCTTGTAAAAGAAGCCACAGAAATTTGTGGAAAAACAAGTGCCACACTAAAAGAGAAGGAAACACCTTGGAGGAAAGACCAAGTGTAAAGATAGCAGTAAAAGACAGAAATAAACTGAAAAGAAAATTAGACCTCGAAAAACAGAAAACAAATGATAGACAAAATGAATTAGAAATTGAACATCTAGCATAGGAATACCGGAAAAAGAAAGGCTGTAAAAAGACTGATCTAGGAAGAAAAGGAAAAGTGCTGGGATGACTTTACTACAAGGATAGTGGAAGAATGTCAAGGAAGTAGGAAACTACTATACAAAATAGTAAACAGTAAAAGAAATGAATGCACTGGAAACATATGATGGTAGCTTAATACAAACAGAGGAAGGGATCAGGGATGAAATGAAAAAGTACTTCAACATGCTGTTGAATGGAGATGGGGTCAACACCACCACCAATGACTGCAGTGTAGATGAAGCCAAAAACAACAAATACCCAATAACATGGCTTGAGGTAGAAACAGCACTAAAGAGCATGTAAAATGGGAAGTCCCCAGGCTTTGATGATCTCAGCTCAGACATGATAAAGTTAGCTGGAATACTAGGCTTGAATTGGCTATATAGAGTGCTATCAGTGATTTAGGAAAGAAACAAAATCCCAGAAGATTGGAGTAAAGGAGTCATCATCCCACAGTTCAAAAATGGCAACCGATGGAAATGTGGAAATTACAGAGGCATCACGCTGTTGTCACACTCGCTGAAGATGCTGGAAAAGATAATAGAAATGAGACTTAGGAAGAAGATAGTGGAACCTTTGCTTGAGGAAGAACAACACGGGTTCAGGAAAGGTCAAAGTATTGTGGATCTATCTTTGCAGTAAAAATGCTGACAGAAAAGTACTGGGAATACGGAAGAAATCTTGTGATTGCATTTGTGGACATTGAAAAAGCATATGATAGTGTTCCTTGAAACAAGATAGGGGAATGTCTGGAAGGTGCCAAAGTACTTAATTGACAAAGTCAAGATGCTATACCAGAAGTGCTACAGCTGTGTCCAGATAGGCAACAGATGATCAAAATGGTTTGAAACAAAGAGAGGTGTCCAACAAGGAAGTGCTCTGTCACCACTCCTGTTCGTAATAGTAATGGACAAGGTCATCAAATCTATCAAGAAATGGACAATGAACCAAACGCCTTGGTATTTATGGGGAGAGACAGAAGCTGAAGTTCAGAAGAAACTTAATGAATGGAACAACACATTCAAAAATTTTGGACTGAAGATGAGCAAAACAAAGACAGTGGAAATGACCATCAGCAGGGAATGAACAAGCTCACATATATTTCTCAAAGGAGCAAAAATCAAATGAGCTTCCCACTTCAAGTACCTTGGAAACACAATCTCGAAAGACAACAATGTTAGGCAGGAAATACTCAGCAGGACACAGAAAGCATCAGACATCTACAGTCAAGTCAGAAATCTTCTCTGGGACTGCAAAATACCACAAAAAGTGAAAACAATCATGTACCACACTTACTTTGTACCAATCCTCATGTACGGTTTAGAGACATGTACCCTACTAAACAAAAACTTTAGTAGAATCCAAGCAACTGAAATGAGATTCATTAGAACCATGAACCAAACTACCAGACAGGACAAGATCAGAAATGAAGTGAACAGGAAAGTAGCTGGTATTGAGGTTCCTACCTATTACCAGTGTCATAAAGAAACACAGACTTCAGTGGTATGGGCACATAATGAGAATGAACAGGGAAAGACCCGCCAGAAAATATTTTGACCTTCATCTCTTAGGGCCAACGGCCGTAGCCATGTTGAAACACCGGATCCCATGAGATCTCCAAAGTTAAGCAACATTGGGCGTGGACAATTTTTGTAACAAAAAACCAGAACTTTAAATACCAAGTAGTTTATCTTTAACATTCAATGTATATTTATTTCACTAGTTTAGTCAGGGGAAGCAGGACAGTCAAACCCATAAACGTTCTAGTAACACCAATATTTCATATGGTTATAAGTGTTTTCATTTGAATGAGTGTGTTATCAAACAATACAAGTGTTCCCAGTGTTCCGTGTACATGAACGCGCAACAGTTTAGACTAGATCTATGTCTTTATACATTTTTCTTCATTGTGTATTTCATCCAATCTTTTTCAGACAGAAACAGGACTGTCAAATCCAGAATGCTCTTAGAGAGCCAAGTTTTCCACACCATTATGAGTGTCCTTATTGTGTTTTGTAATTATTTTAAATCCAGTACATGTAATTCCAGTGTTCCGAGTTCTATGATCACAAGACTGTTAGAGCCAGAACTGGGAACTTTCTAAGCTCCAAGTTCTCCTTGCCAAGTGTATGGTGCATTTCAAGGTTATATCAATTAACTCAATGATGTATTTCCACGCAACCACCTATAGGTGCAAGGATTTTTTGTTATGATGATTGTTATCAGATTACCCCTTAATTTAATTTTTACCAAGAACTGATGATGACTCCATGGGAGTCGAAACCGGTCTTCTTATAATTGAATAAATTGTTGCAATATGTTGAATGGTGGAACATCCCTCAAACTCTACATTATTGGTTAAACGTCAACACGGAAATGAAGATCGTAACTTACGAAAGAAGACTATGAGCGCATTTATAAGTGCAGACCTTCATTTCTAGATTTACTGCTACTAAATGGTACATCACATCGACAAACGGATTGCACCATTAGATGCCATTTTTAGTGGTCTACATGGTTGGTCCTATGACATCTGCTGTATTTACGGGCTAAATTGTGTTAGAATCTTTGAACATGGTGAAATTTGTGTACAATTTTCGTACATTCCTTTATTTTTCGCACACTTATGTAGCAGATGGAACCATGACAATCGGCTGGCATATGGTCACCGGTTGTACCAATGTGTGCACCAAAATTTGATGATTCTATCTTTCCTAAAAGTGTGTCAAACTACAAAATATATACGTAAAAGTACCAAATTTACCTAAAATCGAGAAATGCAGATCTATAGAAGGTATAAAGGATCGTGATATGACAAAAAGTCATAGGACCAATGTTGTAGATCTCGTCATGCTGAGTTTGATTGTGCCATCCATTTTGTGATACAACTTACCATTTAGCCACCAGTTACTTAGAAAACGAAGTTCTGCACCGTCATTAATATTGCCTCCATATTTTGGTATTTTTCAGGGGTAAAAAGTGAAAATTTTAAACATTTTGAAATGTTTCTGTAAGTTACAGGCTGTAAGCTATAATTTTGCTAAATTTCAATTTTCAAGTTCGTCTGGCAGATTGTTCCACCATCTTGATTTGGGGGAAGGTGGCTAAATATGAGGACTTTCAGGAAACTTCTAAGTCCATGAAACCTATAGGTTATTGCTTTGGATACATATATCCAACTGTGTTCTTATGCTGAGACCAAAATTTGAAACCCCCCCCCAATGTGGTCCCCTCAGGGAATTTTGAGAATTTTTAATATTTCAAGGGATACTGAGGTCATCAGCTTCTCTGGTGCTAAGTTTTGAGTTTCTAAGATGCCTGGAAGTGCCTCATTAATTCACGTCTATTTTCATACCTTTATAAATATATATAGTCTATAGATCCCTCCAAACCGACTTGCATTTATATATATTTTTCTGCTGTGATATCGGAACACTTTGCATGATTTCTTCGGGGTGTCTGCATTTTAAGTATAATGCAATGAAATGTTAGATTCTATATAATTTCCTCAGATGTTTACGTGCTCTCTAATGCAGGATAGCAAACACTGCATGATACATGTAACCAACACCAATACTCGTGTGTAGACTGTACCATGTGCTCTGACCCAACCTACGGTGCCACACACAACTGTTAGTTCCCTTGAATCCTCGAGGTAAGGATTCATGCAATGGATAGTATAGAAAAGGACTGGTATCAAATCAGCCTATGAATTCTTGAACCAAACTTGAAAATATCTTAAGGGAACATGTGTTATATAGTATACCTCAGCACTGAGTCCAGCCAGTGATGCATAAGCTATACTCTGGGGCATCATTGTCAGGCCGATGGTGAGGCCAGCAATGACATCTGCCACTCCATCGAGCTTGGTGTAGTGAGGCAGCCATGATAAGATAGGCACATGCTGAATTAAAAGCTGCTTTCCTTTCCTGGCCAGCCTCACATGAACTTGAGTTTTCTCTTTGACTGCCACTGTAAAAGAAGTGATCACATGTTGTTGGGCGAATTGAAATATAATATTTGTAAAACATTGTAAAGGAGTTATGGCATAAAGCAGGGGCATATACAGGAAAGGAGGAGGTGGGGGGATGTTTACTGGGGGTTAGACCCCCCAGAAATTTTACAACAAGAAAATAAACAGAAACTGACAACAAACATTACATACATACATACATACATACATACATACATACATACATACATACATGCATACATACATACATACATACATACATACATACATACATACATACATACATACATACATACATACATACATACATACATCATCATTATAGACCGTTATGCCTTTCAGTGTTCAGTCTGCAAGCCTCTGTGAATTTACTAAATATTGCCACAATCCTCTATTTGCAACTAGGGCTGTGGTCTCATTTAGTTCTATACCTCTTTAAATCGTCAGAAATTGAGTCTAACCATCGACGTCATGGCCTCCCTCCACTTCTCTTACCTTCCATAACAGAGTCCATTATTCTCCTAGGTAACCTATCCTTCTCCATTCGCCTCACATGACCCCACCACCGAAGAGGGTTTATGCGTACAGCTTCATCCATTGAGTTCTTTCCTAACTTAGCCTTTATCTCCTCATTCTGAGTACCCTCCTGCCATTGTTCCCTGTTTGTACCAGCAATCATTCTTGCTACTTTCATGTCTGTTACTTCTAACTTATGAATAAGATATCCTGAGTACAACCAGTTTTGCTCCCTTAAAGCAAAGTTGGTCTGAAAACAGACCGATGTAAAGATAGTTTCGTCCAGGAGCTGACTTCCTTCTTACAGAATACTGTTGATGATGATAATAATAATAATAATAATAATAATAATAATAATAATAATAATAATAATAATACCATTGCAACTACATACTCATCACATTAGCTTTACTGCACCTTGATTCAGTCTCACTTACTATATTACTATACAAACATTAAACTAAATAAAAATGCAGAGACATAATTGTAGAACCAACAGATCTATAATTCACTTATATCATTATCATTAAAATGACAAGTTGTACAAGCACCTTCAGTGTGTTCTAACCATCATTTTGTAACTGTAAATCCCCACCACCACCACCACCACCACCAATCAGCCGATCCTGGCTACGCTGCTGTATAGATGGATTACAAAAGAAAAGTTTACTTCCTTTAATTCTGTTTTATCAGAACATACATGTAAGAAAAGGCTTGTTACTAGCAGCTAGGAAGGAAAATGAGGGGAAGAGTAACTTAACTTAAGCTATTGGCTTTACGTCGCACCGACACAGATAGGTCTTATGACGACGATGGGACAGGAACGGGCTAGGACTGGGAAGGAAGTGGCCATGGCCTTAATTTAGGTACAGCCCCAGCATTTGCCTGGTGTAAAAATGGGAAACCACGGAAAACCATCTTCAGGGCTGCCGACAGTGGGGCTCGAACTCACTATCTCCCGATTACTGGATACTGGCCGCACTTAAGCAACTGCAGCTATCGAGCTCGGTAACTTAACTTAAGGGGAGCAAGTATGGTGAAATTGGTCAAAAAATGATATTTTCTGATTATTATCTCTTAATAATATTTGATCTCTACTAAGTAATTTGATGTATTATTTGTCAAATAATTCCAATTGGAAGTGTAGTTTTCATCATTTCAAAGTTAATAGTGCAAGTGTAAAAAAAAAAAAAAAAAAAAAAAAGGAAAGAATACATATTGACTTGCTTAAGCATCTCTATCCCTGGAACTATTCAATCTACAAGGCTGTGGTTTTCAGTTATTTATTCCTTGATTTCATGTTAATGTTCATGTTAAGCTGGGTCTCCATTTAACAACAACATGTTAAAAATGACATGTTGTAATTGACATGTATACGAACATTTGGTTCATAGTTGACTTATCATGTTAACTTGATATGTTGAATTTAACATGTTGGCACGTTTTCTGGTGGGATTGGAAAACATGTTAAATCAATTCATTGTTTGTGCGGTAATGGCATGGCTTCGACACAGTTTGTATATGATATAGATGTTGATTCCCATAGGGAATCTGAAATATTTTTCCTGAATGAGCAAATTTATAATACCAATATAAATGGTCCGTTATTGGACATTATAAATTTTCCAGCTAGCTCATTCTTGGTTACCAGCGTTTCGCCCTCGTGTGCTAGGGTGGGCTCATCAGTTGGTACCTAGCACACCTACCAATACGCTGGCTAGTGCATACCGTGGAGGCCACTGCGTAGGCACTGCCGGTGGCTCCAGTTAGCCTACGCAGTGGCCTCCATGGTATGCACTAGCCAGCGTATTGGTAGGTGTGCTAGGTACCAACTGATGAGCCCACCCTAGCACACGAGGGCGAAACGCTGGCAACCAAGAATGAGCTAGCTGGAAAATTTATAATGTCCAATAACGGACCATTTATATTGGTATTACAGTTTGTATAGGTAAACTACATTAAAATCATGTTCAGAGATTCTCAGAAAGTTTTTAAATCCAAACCTGTCTTCTACTCTGAGCTCATTCAGAATTTCATCCAGATTGTGCCTTCTATTCAGATATTGTTGTAAACATATTTTCCTTTCTTCTCAAGAAGGGCCAATGACCAAGATGTTAGGCCCCTTTAAACAACAGGTATCATCATCATCATCATCATCATCATCATCCTTCTAAAAATCCTACACACCGGGTGAGTTGGCCATGCGCGTAGAGGCGCGCGGCTGTGAGCTTGCATCCGGGAGATAGTAGGTTCGAATCCCGCTATCGGCAGCCCTGAAAATGGTTTTCCGTCGTTTCCCATTTTCAAACCAGGCAAATGCTGGGGCTGTACCTTAATTAAGGCCACGGCCGCTTCCTTCCAACTCCTAGGCCTTTCCTATCCCATCGTTGCCATAAGACCTATCTGTGTCGGCGTGACGTAAAGCCCCTAGCAAAAGAAAAATAATAAAAAAATCCTACAAAAAGCAACAGTGGCAATAACAAAGGCCAAATATTCATCTGAGTCTATTGTCCTTGTTTGAAAATGTAACACACAACCTGAATGTATTAAGACAAACTGATATGATGAACTACCTGTGTATAAATGAAGGAAATCAAGTTGAACATGTTTATAAGTATGGACACAATCTTATTTGAAACAGCATTTAACATTCAACAGTTAACATATTGATGGTGTCACCAGTTAACATTTAACCGTTTTAACATTTAACATGTTGCTGTTAAATGTTGATCAGCAGAGACCGGCCTTTGGCCTTTATGAGGTTGGATGCACTGTGTAAGTAGAAGTGCTAGTATTGCAGATCCATCTTGTGGATTCAATAACACATCATTCCGTGTTTTGGCTTTGATGAGTGTACTAATAGTCCACGTGGAACTAGAATAGGATTGACGTGTAAGAGAGCGAGATACTCTGTTTTACCACATCGTATCACTGAAGGCCTCTTCACGACAAAATCAATACCGTAGGCCTATGTTACAGATGTATTTTAACATAGCCGTCTATAGTACAAGGCCGTGGTGTCACATCCGGCAACACCGCCTTAGCAGTCCTCTGACGGGCTATTAGAGAATGAAAACATGAAATCATACTGATAGTGATTATTGTTTTAAGCAGAGGTACAACTGGGAAACCATTCTCCTTGAATTCTGAGTTCGAGATTTATTGGTAATGGGAACTAACAGGGATGTCATGTGTTTTTATGTTATCTAGAAATGTATAATGATCCTCAATGCATTATGAAATCAGTAATACATGCATATTTCAACATTCAACTTTTATTAAACATTAAAGAATGGGAGTGTCACTAAAGGAAGTATATTACTTCAACATTGTTACTTTAGGCTGCAATATGCATTTTCCTTTTGTTGTTACATGTTTCAGCATACACAGTTCTTTTCTTATGATAGTTAATTAGTAATATTTTGCTGATTATTTTTATTGTATTCCTTCCCTAATTTAAGCGATTGCCACCACGGCAACAAGATTCTTGGAGCAAGTTCATTAATATTTCATCATTCTGGACTCCCATTTCACTTAAATGGCTCCCACTACATGTTTTTCAATTAACAAAAAACATCACATGGCACCAAAAGTCCTCCCCAGTTCAGTGTCTGAAAACACTCCTCTTGACAGCCCTTACTACTAATTAGAAATTCACAGCAGTAACTACAACTTACATTTTCAGCTTAATACCTGCCTAATCACAAATTTACAGAAAACCAATCACATCAAATTTGTGTGGTTTGGGTCACGTAGTTGTCAGTTTGTATTCAGGAGATTGTGGGTTCGAACCCCACTGTCAGCAGCCCTGAAGATGGTTTCCCGTGGGTTCCCATTTTCACACCAGACAAATGCTGAAGCTGTACCTTAATCAAGGCCATGGCCGCTTCCTTCCCATTCCTAGGTCTTTCCTATTCCCTATGGCACTGCCGATGGCTTGAAGTAGCCTACGCAGTGGCCTCCACGATATGCACTAGCCAGGCGTCTTGGTAGGTGTGCTATTTACCAACCGATGAGCCCAATTTGGCACACTGAGGTGAAACGCTGGCAACCAAGAATGTGTTAGCTGGAAAATTTATGATGTCCAATAACGGACCAACTATATTGGTATTGTAAGACCTATCTCTGTTGGTGTGATCTAAAACAAATTGTAAAAAACAAAAAAAACCTTAATGCTATGCTCTAGTTCTATTGCACATAGGATTTCGTGGAATGTACTTAATGTTACCCACTCTAGCAACCATTTCCCGATCTTCATATCTCAACCTATTAACATCCCAGCCACAAATAACTCCAGGAAATATTATAGAAACCTATCAAAATTTAATGTAACGAACATTCACTCCTTTCTTGTGGACAGACTGTCTAATAATGGGCAGGTTGGAACATCATATAATATCCTAACAACTCTGATTCAACAATATTTAGACTATTAATAGACAACCGATTTTGACTTAAGGACCCATTAAACACATTCGTAGGTGGGGTGAGGAATGTTCTAGACTTATCTGTCAGCGAAAGAAAGCTCTTCTCTCCTTCTGTTTGTTGGGTACTTTCCGAGCATATTTACATTATAAGGTACTGGTTGCCCAAACTCAAGCAGTTTTTGACCATATGGCGGGCAATAGCTCAACTTTCCCACCATTTTTCTAGAGAGCCCTGCCCATAAAACAGCAACATAAAGGCTCTAATCCAGAATTTGCTGCCTGATTCGGTTGCCCCCTTCTATCATTTTACCACCCCACTATTATCCAAAAAAGATTCCTCACTACTAATACTGATTGACATGCATGAATTAGACAGGGCAATTCATAATTTGAGAGACTCCTCCATGGGAAGGGGTGACATATTATATGCTATTATAAAACAACTACCTTTAATGGCAAAGACTACACTAGTACAAATTTAAAATTGCATTCTGACATCAACCAAGTGACATTAAGCAATGTGACGAGTTTAATCTAGTCCCTATTCTAAAATGTGGCAAAAATCTGCTCCTAGCTGATACTTACAGGGATATTTATTTAGGACAATGTTCTGCAAAATATTCCAGAAAATAATATTAGAGAGACTCAAATGGAATCTTGAATTCTACAATTAAGTCCCAAAATACCAGGAAGATCTGCTGATGCCATCAATATCTTGTTAACGGATACTGCACTAGCTCACCGTCATAAAGAGTCACTGATGGCAATATTTTTTTTTTTTTTTTAGTGCTTCTGACATGGCAAATAAAGAAATAATTTCAGAATTTGGTGCAGGTATTTTTTTTCTGAATATCAGTGAATTGCAAGGGTTGCATAACATTCTAATAATGATAACATGCAGATGCTCATCCCTTTTGTTTGTGAGAAGTGTATTTTTTTTAAAAAGACTGAAATATTGTTGCTACAGGTATTTCTGTACCTGTTTTTATTATTATGTGATGATATTTATTAACTATACTTTCTACCTATTATGAATTAAAGGTAATGTAGATGATGTAGATGTTCTTATCTTGAGTAAAGATATAGAATAGAATAGAATAGAATAGAATAGAATAGAATAGAATAGAATAGAATAGAATAGAATAGAATACTCCCATACCATAGTTCCAGATTGCCTGGAGCTGGGGAGAGATCAATCAATCAATCAATCAATCAATCAATCAATCAATCAATCAATCAATCAATCAATCAATCAATCAATCAATCAATCAATCAATCAATCAATCAATCAATCAATCCTGTTCTGCATTTGGGGCAGTCGCCCAGGTGGCAGATTCCCTAACTCCCCTTTCTACAAACGAATATTTGCCCCAATTTGTCCCCTTCAATTCCAGCTTTTATCTTCATATTGTGATCTTTTCTACTTTTAAAAACACCAATCAAACTTATTTGTCTCCTAATGTCATCCCATGCCATTTCTCCACTGACAGCTTGGAAGATACCGCTTATAATACCAATACCAATTTCAAGTTCCCTACGCTTAATCGAGCAGCTCATCTTCTTTCTCCCAAGTCTTCCCAGCCCAAAACTTTGCAACATTTTTGTAATGCTACTCTTTTGTCAGAAATCACCCAAATCAAATTGAGCTGCTTTTCTTTGGATTTTTTTCCAGTTCTTGAATCAAGTAATCCTGGTGAGGGTCCCATACACTGGAACCATACACTATTTGGAATCTTACCAGAGACTTATATGCCCTCTCCTTTACATCCTTATCAAAACCCCTAAACACCCTCATAACCATGTGCAGAGATCTGTACCCTTTATTTACAATCCCATTTATGTGATTACCCCAATGAAGATCTTTCCTTATCTGAACACCTAGGTACTTACAGTGATCCCCACAAGGAACTTTCACCCCATCAACACAGCAGTTAAAAGTGAGAGGACTTTTCCTATTTGTGAAACAACCTGACATTTAACCCCATTTATCTTTATACCATTGCATGCTGTTCATCTCACAACGTTGTTGAGTTCATTTTGCAGTTGCTCACAATCTTGTAACTTATTTATTACTCTATACAGAATAACATCATCCACAAAAACCTTATCTCTGATTCCACTACTTTACTCATATCATTTATATATATCTAATCTATTTATACCGGGTGGTACAGCTGCCCCTATTTTTTCCCGAATATATGCAACCAGCTAGGACGTAAATGCCTCTTAACCCCATCTTGCGCAACACCTTACAGCAATGTTATGTGCAATTAACCCGATGTAGACTTCTCCGCACAATGGAAAAATGGTACAAGAGGCAGTAAGTGAGGTCCATGTCAAAAACACTGTACCATTTTATGTAGAGCGGTGTCCAATACTCTACTAATTTTTACGAAATGTTACTATACTGTACAAACCATAAACACGCCTATAGCTGTCGGTAGAGAATTGCGCACCTGATTGGTCCAAGAGGCCATTTTCTTTTGATAGAAAGGGCGGTCATGGTATCATAGAAAACGTGATAGGGTAAGACCAATTACAGACATGTCAATGCACCACCATTTTGTACAGTCTCATCACATCGAAATTGATAGAAACGTGTTTTGCACTGTAGTTTATAATCTGTGGCACGCAAATGCTGTACAGCAGATGTGATAGCTTACGCCATGTAATTACTACCGTTAGAGCGATCAAAAAGGGCATAAAACGGGACCATAAGGCTGTAACTCATCAGTAACTTGTCGAAGCGGGAACTTCCGCTCTCCTCGTGAATACAGAGTTACAAGGATTGCGCTTGTACGTTGCAAATAGCTGCGCGGAATTACGTATGGAAGACGTACCTCGATAGGTTACTTGAAGCAGGAAGGGTTCCAACCATTCTTGAGTCATGCATTTTTTAATGCCATTTCGTATTCGCCTAGGCATCGTTTACGAAGACCTTTCTGAAGTCTCCGATATTCTTCTACGGAAGTTATAATAAACAGGTATCATAAATATTGCCACATACGCACCGATTGTGAATACCACCTGAAGCATAACGCTGGACTCATTCAACCAAGTAACGCGTAGAAAATGGTTGCAACTATCTGGGCGTAAGAGAGACGTGATTCTTTAGTTCACTGTGGTGTTTGCACATTCGAGTTCAGAACTTTTAACATCAACGATCAGTATCGAAGCGATAGCCTAGGTAATTCCATTAGTACAGAGCTACGAGACCAATTCTTTGTCGCCTGCAGTGGCTACATGGCACCAATCGCAGCGAGCATACGATGTGTTAGCAGGCATTTAGAGTTCGAATCTAGTTACTAGCTTTTCAATTTTATTTTTATATTATACTTGTAAGGCCATTCGTAATAAATATTTAACGTTCTTAAGTCTCAAAAGTAATTTGCCACCTTTACAAAGAAAGCATACATACAAAAGGAATAATAACATGCGACTTCCATATGGCAAACGACTACAGGGAATGAAGCGCAGTGCACGTGTTGTCAACATTCTGACCCACCCATTCAACCAAGCAACTGCGCACGTTCGACTCGAAGACCAACTAACAGTGGTCTACACTTCATACGTAGGGCACATGAAACAGCATATCGTAATCCTAGCAGCAAAGTGTGAGCACGTACTGTACGGTTAGCACGAAAGCAAACATTATGTATTCACGGGATGATTATGTGAATATGGTACTACTTTATGGAGAAGCAAGGCAAAATGCACGGGAAGCCAGACGCTTGTATCAAGAACGATTTCCTGGACGAAGGCTGCCAACTGCAGATACATTTCGACGTGTTGAAAGACGGTTGCGTGCAACGGGGTCATTTCATACATTACCCCCCGTTCGGGATGCTCCAGTGACGTCTGGAAATAACGACGAAGCTGTTCAAAATGCAATTGCATACAACCCGCACACAAGCTCACGGGCCATAGGAAATGAACTGAACATCAGTCATGTATCTGTACTGCGAATATTGCACCGCCATAAATTCCACCCTTTCCATCAACAGCTGCTCCAGGAACTTCACGGAGATGACTTTCCAAAACAGATAGAATTTTCGCAATGGATATTACAAAGAGTTGAAGCTGATGCGAATTTCTTAATGGACATTCTCTTTAGTGATGAATCCAGATTTCACAACAACGGAACTGTTAATCGTCACAACTTCCATTACTGGAGCGTTTAATATCCTCACTGGATCAGGGGAGCTCGATTTCAGGTACAATGGGGCGTCAACGTGTGGTGCGGGATACTAGGTGACAAGATAATTGGACCATATTTTTTCAAAGGAAACCTCACGGGACGACGCTATCTAGAGTTTCTTCGTGAGTACTTCCCACTCTTATTGGAGGATGTGCCCCTTATGACACGGTTACGGATGTGGTTCCAGCAGGATGGAGCTCCCCCACACTGGTCGTTGGCAGTACGGAACCACTTGCATAGGACATATCCTGGACGATGGATTGGACGAGGGGGTGCGGTCACATGGCCGGCTAGATCACCTGACCTTACTCCACTCGACTTTTTCCTCTGGGGTTATTTAAAGGAAAGAGTCTATGAGCAGGAGCCTGAGAGCCCGAATCATTTACGGCGGCTCATCACAGAAGCCTGCAGGCAGATTCTACCACATATGTTGCAGCAAGCTCAGATGTGCATTAACGAAGCAGGTGGTCATTTTGAACATTTGCTTCATTAATCGAATGGCCATGCATAAGCCCATCGCACCGCTGTCGGTACAATCTCACTTTATTGCAAATAGCTCTTTTGAGAGCTCCTTAAAAAACAAACATAGCTGAGTACCTGCAATATGAGAACTGATCATGATTTAGATTTGTCGTCAACAACACGACTCTCACGAACATCAACAACGCAATAAAAATATTCGTCGTACACAGGACTCGAACCGCCTACTAACGAACACCGGTACTCTCCTCTAACTTTTATCAAGCTCGGCTATCACGGGTTGCTGTTTAGCGCTGTTGCGTTGCTGCTACTTCTAGTCATTCACCAATAATATTCTCTGTACAGGACGTTTCTGCGACACATAATTTGCACGATTCTTTACCGTGAATCGGTATTTTATCATTAATGCTGATTTGCTTGACACGAATAAACGAATTATGGAAAGCGTTGTAAGAGCAGACATTGTAGTGAGTAGTCAAGGTCAATATTTTTAGGCTCGACTATAATCTGCGGGTTGCATAAAACTGCGTGAATAGGGGCAGCTGTACCACCCGGTATATATAAGAAAACATAAGAGTCCAATAATACTGCCTTGACGAATTCCTCTTTTAATTATTACAGGGTCAGATAAAGCTTTGTCTACTCTAAATCTCTGAGATCTATTTTCTAGAAATATAGCAACCCATTCAATCACTCTTTTGTCTAGTCCAATTGCACTCATTTTTGCCAGTAGTCTCCCATGATCCACCTTATCAAATGCCTTAGACAGGTCAATCTCGATACAGTCCATTTGACCTCCTGAAGCCCGGAGATCTGCTATATCTTGTTGTAATCCTACAAGTTGAGCTTCAGTAGAATAACCTTTCCTAAACCCGAACTGCCTTCTATTGAGCCAGTTACTAATTTTGCAAACATGCCTAATATAATCAGAAAGAATGCTTTCCCAAAGCTTACATGCAGTGCATGTCAAACTGACATTTATCTATTACAGTACTACATCAAACTTTTTTTTTTCCCCCATTAAACATCACAAATAAGCCTAACCACTATTTAAACCCAATCTCTGAACTGTAGTTTTCAAAATTTTATTTATTTTTCTCCTAGACATTAACACTGTTATATAGTCTACGACAACATGTATCTTACCCTTATTAATTTGTGTTAGTGCAAATATTTCTTTATGTCATGAGTTTGAACAGAGTTATCCTCAGCTTACAACAGACATAATGAATGAATGAATGAATGAATGAATGAATGAATGAATGAATGAATGAATGAATGAATGAATGAATGAATGAATGAATGAATGAATGAATTGTATTCATGTATGCATGAACAGTGTTCTCCCTAGAAATTTTCATCAGCTGGGTGGCAGAAATGAGTAGCTGGAGGGGGAATACTATGTAAATAAAAATGATCAAATTTCAATTCTTTTCCCCCTCAGTGCATTAACAGTAATATCAGACAGGTAAACTTAACTGAAAAATTGAACTATTTTAGTGTTATTATGATGGACAAGACATACCAGAATGTTTAGAAGTTCTAGTGTTTTACTGCTCGTTCATAATCATGTAACAGTGGAGCTTACCACTCTGTTGCTATGGAATGCCGTACGGGTTTGTGACATGTGAAATTGTGTGCTTGCATGCAATTCCACACTAATCCAGGGATCGCTTGCGCACATTACGTGATAGTCAAGCAAAAACTTTAAACTCTGATGCAATTGTTGCAATTATGCTGACAATATTAAAGATTTATCATTTAAATAAACAGATTTCATCATCATCAGCCAATTCTATCATTACATGATGTGGCCTCTTTAGGTCATGAACTCAGGTAAGTCTTTAGCAGAACTCTCCAGGTGGAATGGTCTTGAGCAGTTCTCTGCCAGGTAGCACCAGCTACTCTCTTGATGTCTTGGTCCCATCTGTCTGGCAGTCTTCCTCTAGGCCTCTGATGATTTCTTGGACTCTATTCTAACACTAGCTTCGTCGATCTGTCATCTTCCCTTCAAGCAATATGTCCAGCCCATTGCCATGTTGAGGTGGCTATTCTCTCAAGAATGTCATTAACTTTAGTGACTGATCTGATGTCATCTGCTCTCTTCTTATCTTTCCTTGTAAAACCCAGCATTGACCTTACCATGCCTCTCTGTGCTGTCCTAATTTTCCCTTTCGTAAATTTGTACAGTGTCCAGGTCTCACAGTCATAAGTCAGCACAGGTGGACAGGTAGAATGCACTGATCATAAACTACTTTCTTCAGATTTACTGGCATATTTGATCTGAAGACAGTTGAGTTTCTTCCATATGCCTGCCATCCTAGCTTAATGTGTCGAAAAATTTCTGGTCTTATATCACCTTTCATATTCATCAACTGGCTCAGATAGATATAGTCATTGACCTTCTCTAACGGCATGTTGTTGATGTTCACATTTCCTGCTGTGACCCACTTGTCGGACATGACTTTTGTTTTGGAAAGGTTCATCTCAAAGCCGGCTGACACACATTCCATGGCAAAATCAGTAACTAATGTCTGAGGTTCGTCGTTGTCGTTTACCAGTAATGCAATGTCATCAGCAAATCTCAAGTTGTTAAGCCTTCTGCCATTGATCCTTATACCCTTTCCTTCCCAATTTAACTTCGACATTGTGATCTCTTAAACAGCTGAGAACAGCTTTGGAGAGATTGGATCACTTGTTGAACACCTCTTTTGACAGGGAATTCTGAAGTTGCTTCACCAACATTAATAAAGGTCTTGTCAGTGGCGGTTGGTGCAGAAAATCAGTTGTGTGCTGTAACTCATCCCTGCCTCCAAAAAATAAAAGTATTTAGAAATATATGCGGATTTCAAGAAGCTTTCCACTAAGTTTTCAATAATGAACAAGCATGCAAACAACCCCAACACATACACACATTCCTCATACAAAACTAAACACACAATAGCACCTTCAATGACAAAACATTCACGAACTCAGAAACAATTGGTGTGAGCGCACATAAATAGAACTTTTCAATATTACCAAAATCACTGAAATAAAACCAGCAACGTCATAATGCAAATTTACATGTTATGTTGTTATAGTGAAATTTATGAACGAGACATTTTGTAATTAAAGGAATGCACAACATCATGTCCATATTTTGACAACGTAAAAAGTACAATTTGCATAGTTCATCGATTTACAAATGTGGCTATGGAATAGGCCATTTCGGAGTATTTAAAGACCTGGCAGGAATAGCAGATGGCTTCCCCTGCAGTATTTTGTTTTCCTGCGTGCTTTGAGCGATTCCCTCTTAAATACTACTGCTGAGTCAAAAGAGGTGTCACCTGCCACGTTCTCATTTTGGTCGAAAAGCCTTTCTGTGGTGCAACGAATAGCTGTGAAGTGATGTCTTCGCTGTTGTGGCACAGCACATCGGGAAAGCTGGGCACACATGCGTAAAAGGCAGAATTCCTGCTTTCTGGCAAAAAGCTTAGAAATTCTCACTAAGCTGTGATCTGTAGTGTTGGCTACTGAATGCATGATTCGAAGCAGTGTATCGATTCATTCAAGTGTCCGAGTGAATCGACTCACAGGAACGGTAAGCTCACGGCACATGATTCAGCTTACTCCCAAGTGGACAGTGCTGAGTGGTGCACTCACGGCTCACTGGACATTAATATATAAGTAATAATAATAACAACGTAAACGTTTCCACCTTTTCAATACTAAAATATATTCACAAAATTATAAATTACACGGTACTAGTTTCGACCCATCTAGGGGTCATCATCAGCCGTATTGGAGCAAAGACCACTTTTGGCGAAATCCTAAGAAAATGTTATTTTAAAGAATAACAAGTGAAATGAGATGTTATTATGGTAATAGTTAATAATACAAGGAATATACATACTAAGAGGTTTTTAACAAAGAATAAAGTATAAATGGGGTGTTGTAAAAATTATAATCATGGAAATCAGTAAGTTCTTGTATTGAAATGACATATATAAAATTATATATGGCTTAGGAAGAGGGCTTAAGGTGGGGCTGAAGGGTGCGGGAGAAAGTGTAATTGTCTTGGAAGAGTACCTTTGATTAAATTTAGGATTGAGTTTAGGTTGGCTGCATTATTGTTTCTGAGGAAAGTGATAAATAGATCGAAGAGTATGTTGGGTTTCTCTGAGATTTCATTGAGATTGTGACTGGCATTAAAGTATTGGTCTAGGTGTATGTAGTAATTTTCCATTATTCAACATACTCTTCGATCTATTTATCACTTTCCTCAGAAACAATAATGCAGCCAACCTAAACTCAATCCTAAATTTAATCAAAGGTACTCTTCCAAGACAATTACACTTTCTCCCGCACCCTTCAGCCCCACCTTAAGCCCTCTTCCTAAGCCATATATAATTTTATATATGTCATTTCAATACAAGAACTTACTGATTTCCATGATTATAATTTTTACAACACCCCATTTATACTTTATTCTTTGTTAAAAACCTCTTAGTATGTATATTCCTTGTATTATTGACTATTACCATAATAACATCTCATTTCACTTGTTATTCTTTAAAATAACATTTTCTTAGGATTTCGCCAAAAGTGATCTTTGCTCCAATACGGCTGATGATGACCCCTAGATGGGTCGAAACTAGTACCGTGTAATTTATAATTTTGTGAATATATTTTAGTATTGAAAAGGTGGAAACGTTTACGTTGTTATTATTATTACTTATATATTATTCTCAGTTCAATACGGACCAAAAACATGAAATTCATAACCATTAATCACTGGACATTGGCGGGGAGCCGAGCTTCCGCTGCAGCGAGACAGTGAATTATGGCACACTGAAAGAATCATGCACACAGCACAGCTCAGTGAGACACAAGATACACACGGCTCCTTATCGGCACACTGGACACTGGCGGAGAGCTGAGCTTCCGCTGCAGCAAGACATACAGTGACCCATGGCACACCGAAAGAATCATGCGCACAGCACGGCTCAGTGAGACACAAGATACACATGGCTCCTTATCGGCACACTGGACACTGGTGGAGAGCCAAGCTTCCGCTACAGCGAGACATTCAGTGAGCCATGGCACACCGAAAGAATCGTACGCAGTCACAGATCAGTGAGACACAACACACACACAGTTCATTGCATTCATTGTCCTCTTCTTACAGGGAGGTTTAAATAATAGATGGATTTATTTGCAGTGTTAAAAAGGTAGTCAAAACATAATTCTGAAGTAGCTAGAAAGTAGGTAGGCTGTTAAGTTATACTATTTATTAGTTTAATGAATCTTAGTATTATAACTTCGTTGACATTTGACAATTAATTAAATTTGACTCTAGCCTGCCGTATGACTATGAGTCATGCTCATGACCACTCAAAAGTACCTGTTTTATATTGGGAAAAATGTCTCAGTATCCTCTCAATTCATATGTCACATCGTTGCACAAGACTTCAATAATATGTGGACAGTAAGTGAGCTGACTGACGCAATAACTTAACCAATAGTATGTTGAATCAGAAAACCAGTGGGCTACTGTACATCTCGGGTAGCCTATGCAAAATAAGATGATTTTAAAAATCCTCTACTGATAGAAAAATACATATTTTCAAAAATGACTGAGCGAGTTGTCGTGAGATTAGTATCGCATAGCTATGTGCTTGCATTCGGGAGATGGTGGATTCGAATCCCACTGTCGGCAGATGTTAAGATGGTTTTCCATAGTTTCCCAATTTTCACACCAGGAAATGCTGGGACTGTACCTTAATTAAGGCCATGGCTGCTACCTTCCTAATCCCAGACCTTTCCCATTCTGCGTTGCCGGAAACCTTAGATGTATTAGAGTGACTAGCATTTTTTTCTAAGAAAGGAGTTCATAGTATGAAGACTAGATGGCAGCTGTGAGCACTGAATGCTGTTGCTGCTGTCTTACCAGTACGTATCACACAGATTCAGTAGGAGCAGTGACTTTAATGTGCCATGAATCGGATCACTGTATCGATTCAGTAACGTGAACGGAATCAAATGAATCGATTCAGGAAAATTACACATATTGAAATGTGTATTTATATACCATACTTGTTATAAAGTTTCAAGGTAATATACTGTAAGTTTTCAACACAGATTGTCTTATAACCAGCATAGAAAACAGCTTACTCAGTCTCTTCTCCACTTAACTGGATTCCACACTGGATTTAATTAAATGCAAATTTGTGTCCTCGCATTACTTCTTGAGGTGTTGCAGCCCATCCAATGGAGGTGAATTGCATATTTGGTACCTATTCAATCAGATACCCCCACACTGTTGACTGGACGACAACTAATAGTACCAACAGTTTCATGACAAAGGTGGTCTTTCTAGGGTAAATAAACCATGTAAATTATGAGGAGTAAAGTTGAAAGATAGTAGACGTCTATGATCTCTGAATTAAAATGCAATCTAATGTCTTTCAAAATGTTCATGTGTTTTAGTTTTCAAGTCTTTTAATTCAGGAGTTGGTCCTTCATTCAAAATATAGCTATTGTTCTCATTAAACATACGTGATCCTAAAGAGTGGTTTAAAAGGCTCTCTGTGACATAGCCACAATCACAGGGGAATACTTCACCGGTCAATTTAGAAACCATGCTTGGGAAGTGTAGGGGAAGGAAGAAAAGCACCGTTTGCCTTTGTGTCTAACCAGCAAATAATTCACAACACCAAGCACGACATACTCTCATGGTCACTGACACTCAGCCTAGGTGGGTTTGCCATTGAAGCACTGCAGGCATTCGGAAATATTGAAAACATTTTGTGTATGTACTGTGTATCAGTTCAATCCTTCAGCGCTAGATGGCAATAATATCTTTTCTGAGATGCGTTACAGGAATCTGGTGTGTTTAGATTGTTGATAAAAGCAAAGCAAAGTCAACTCTGTACAGGCCACGGAGGCCCTGGGAGGGGTGGGAAGTAAAGGCTTCCGCTATCTGTACCCTTGGCACTTGGTGTGGTAGAGTGGTTAGAGGAATTAACCTGGTACTCATTTTTGGTATAGGCTGAGTGAACCTCAGGGCCATGTGCACCTCCAGAAGTGGAAATCTTGTTTCTTAAATGTTTCTATGTCCTGACAGGGAATCAGCCACATTCTTCTGGATGAACCAGCATGCCTTTACCGCCTCGACCAGGCAGCCTGTTTTGATTGTTGATAGAAAATACAAATTACATAATAAGGAATAGTCCTATTTCTATTTTTCTGTATGTTGCCAGCATAAGAAAGAGTTTCATGTGGTATGCTGGTACCTTCTGTTCATGTGTATTTCTCATGATTAATGTATTATGGAATGTTGTAGAAAATGAGAGTTCTAACATGGAAATAAAAAGCATTTTTGGACCCATGTCTATATAACATATTGTCTTCTTCTATGTGTGAGGAATGCATCCTGAAAGTTTGGTTGCACCTTACTGTTACATCCTGTATATGACTTTGCTTTATGCTGCACCAACACAGTTAGGTTTTATGGTGATGGTAGGATAGGAAAGGGCTAGGAATGGGAAGAAAGCGACCGTGGCTTAATTAAGCATTTGCCTGGTGTTGAAAATGGGAAACCATGGAAAACCATCTTCAGGGTTGGCGACAGTGAGGTTCGAACCCACCATCTCCCAGATGCAAGCTCACAGCTGCGTGCCCCTAACTGCTCATCTAACTCGCCTGGTTGACTTAGTTTTAATTAATTAATTAATTAATCATTAATTAATTAATGATAAGAGGTGTGGATTTAAAGTAGGTCATAGGCCTAGGTGCAAATAGAAGAGTGTGAATGTGCTTAGTTAATTCACGCAGGCTTGCAGACTGAAATCTATCAAGAGAATGTATGTATGTATGTATGTATGTATGTATGTATGTATGTATGCCTATGTCATGCAATAATTCTTCTGGGAAGAGACTAGTTGTTTTGTATTTTCAGTTTACTGTCACCACCATTTCCCCAGTTACGGAAGGACCAGGTGTAACAGTCCGTTTAGATAGCAATGAATGTAGGAGTGTGATCTTAGTTTTGATTTCACAGTACTTACTTATTTTTGTTCACTTTTCAGCTCACAGGTTCCCTTAGGATCATTGTCATCAACTAGCAGTCTTCAGAGAAAGAAGGTCATTTATAACTGTGCTTGCTTATCAGGAGCTGGGGACAGAAGTTTAATCCTGGGCAAATATGTTGTTACCTGTGTAGTAATTAATGCTGCACAATTCCCCAGAAAGATAAAAGTCTGCGTCTTTGTTTGATCAAGATTCATTTCTGTCTCACCGCCAACGTGACGCCTCATGAGGTGTTCTGTTTGTTGATCTCAGGAGCTTCAATGGAAAGTTCCTTGGCATTGAAATGTAATGCACCCAATTAAAGAATTTATGTAATTCCTTAAAGGAAAACCATAGCTAAATCAGTAGTTCAGATACTGTCAGCAATGAGAACAACATGCCCTTGATACTCCCATCAAAATATTAACAATTACCACCTTTTCTCTTAACTACACTAGGCTCCATGTAATGAGAATCACAAATAAGTGAGAGGCGCTGAGGATGTCTTCCTCTTCTCCTGCTGTTGTTGTTGTCAATGAGCCTTGTTTAATTGTCATGTTTATCAGCATGTTAAGAATGAGATGACTGACCTTAAAGAATGACATTCCACTTCAGCTCATTCACAATTCTGCTTCTATTTCATCAGGAGGAATATTATCTTCACTTCAATGGACTAGTAGTTGTTTTTCTTACCATTCTGTTTGAGCATATGATGAAGGATTTTCATCAATATAATTTTAACCACCTTGGTTCATATTCTAGATAATTCTGTAGATCTCTGTGATAGTTCCAGAGTAGTTAATCCTTCAATGCATCTAGTAAAGAAATAGAGCCGGGATCCTGGTTTAGTCCGTGGTATTTGAAGGTGCTCAAATACGTCAGCCTCAAATCGGTAGATTTACTAGCACGTAAAAGAATTCCTGCGGGAGAAAATTCTGGCACCTCAGCATCTCTGAAAACCGTCAAAAGTAGTTAGTGTGATGTAAAAACAATAACATTGTTATTAAATAAATAGTAAATATTTCCAATAAACTTTGACAGATACTCTTTCAATTCATGTCTGAAAATTTTCTGTTATGAAACACATGCAACATGTCTTGCTACCTTCCAGCAATGAGGCTTGGAGCAGAGTGATAGGGAGAGCAAGTGACCTTGAGTTCCTTCATACAAGATAACACGTGAGAGGCCAAAAGTCCTAGTTACCTGCTCTTTGATCTGAGGGTGTGGCCCAAGGGATGCTTTTATCTCTGACCTATATTCAACACAGACTGTAGATTCAACTATGCGTCACTATTATACATATCCGTCATTTAGTTTCTTTGTGATGTAGTCTAAGTGAATTATCAGTCTGAAGTACTACCAAGACAAGAACTATAGTTCATCATGAACATGAATTTCTGTTATCATGAAATAGTCACAAAAATACTCACTAAGGATTATGTAATGCTTCACAGGTCCCTATGTGTATGTTACTGGTAATAACATTGTTATTAAATAAATATAAAGTATTTCCAATAAACTTTGACAGGTTATTCTTGTGAAATAATATGGTGGCATTATGCTACTTTTTGCAGCAAGGAAGACTTTTTTTTTGCTACGGGCTTTACGTCGCACCGACACAGATAGGTCTTATGGCGATGATTGGATAGGAAAGGCCTAGGAGTTGGAAGGAAGCGGCCGTAGCTTTAATTAAGGTACAGCCCCAGCATTTGCCTGGTGTGAAAATGGGAAACCACGGAAAACCATCTTCAGGGCTGCCGACAGTGGGATTCGAACCCACGATCTCCCGGATGCAAGCTCACAGCCGCAAGGAAGACTAGAGTGTCATTTTGAATTGTGCTTAATTTTCATTTTCACACTAGAATACTTCATATTTTGGCACTTATTCTTGGACATGCAACTTGACTGAGGAGAAGCAATGGGTCAGAGAGGTGTTTCTTGGTCAAAAATGTCTTCGGTTTTGAGCAACTTCTTTGGACAGACAGCAAACTGTGATCTGGCATAGACTTACCTCAAGATTCCTTGTGCAGTTAAAAATCTGTAAAAGGCATCTTCTGTCACACTCATAACAACAGCCAAGTGAAAGTCACTCCAACCCTTGGTAATATCCCTAAGGTACAGGAGGAAAAATCTTGCCTCACGAGCATTGTATGCTTTGCCAGTTTCCATTCTGGCATTACATAGAATACATACCCAGGTGGAGTGTGAAGTATTAACCATATAATACTTCACTGCATCATTTTCAGCATTGTATTTGGAGCAGTGAATGTCTCTTGTACGCTGATGACTTGAAACTATAAGAAGAAGACAGTGATGGAAATTATGTACAAGAAGATTTGAAGCAAATATGTGAGTGGTGTGATAAGTGTTCCCTCAGAGTAAATAAAGTTAAGTGTGGTGCCATGTCATTTATTCAAAAATTCACACCTTGTTTTACAGATATAAAATCTGTGGAGGATGTTTAAATCATGTGGAGGAGTTTAATAACCTAGATGTAATTCTTAGTAACAGGAATAACTTACCATTTGGGAAACACATTGATAATATTATAAAGAAACCTTTCAGATTACTTGGGTTTGTCAAAAGAAATTGTAAATATTTCAGAAATATTGTATGTGTCAAAACAATGTTTCGTTCCCTCTCTCAAGTATGGTTGTGAGGTGTGGCTCCTGTATCAGAAAGGCCAAATGTACCATCTCGAGAGAATTCAGATAAGGTTCATGTAGTGGATTAGTTTTGGATTCTTGGGCATACCACTCTCTCCAAGCAGGTATGAAGAATTTATAAAAATTCTTGGAATGAATACGCTGGCAACGCACCAAAAATGTGCGAATGCAATGTTAGCAACTAGATGCGGACTGTTCGGCTATACTGGGGTTGATTCCACTTCATGTTCCAAGCAGCAAATAAGGCAGAAATGTACATTCCACTTGCCCAAATGTACGACGGTTGCACATGAAAATTCTTGCTTCGTGCAAGCCCTTAGGACCATAAATCAGCTGGAAGGGCCACTCGATATTTTTCATCACCCTTCCACTGCAATATGGAAAGCTCTTCTCAGGGATGGAATGTGGTAATTTTGTAAATCATGTGAATAGTCTGTAGAAAACATGTGAAGATGTATATTTGTATGTTTGTATATATGTTATTTAATTTTCTATTACATCAGCTGTAATTGGGACACCCTGTTGATGATAAATAAATACATTCATTTTTTCTTTTACGTCCCACCAACACAGATAGGTCTTAAAGGCGACGGTGGGATATGAAAAGACTAGGATTGGGCAGGAAGCGGCCATGGCCTTAATTAAGGTACAGCCTCAACATTTACCTGCTGTGAAAATGGGAAACCACGGAAAACCATCTTCAGGGCTGCCGACAGTGGGTTCGAACCCACTATCTTGCGAATGCAATCTCACAGCTGTGGGACCCTAACCACATGGCCACTTGCTCGGTTGTTCTATACCTGGGCATTCTACACAATACATGATTTCACAGATTGCTAGTAACAAATACAAGCTTTGTTAAGCAGCCCCTAATGTAAGAAGGAAATTGTTGGTAAGCATTAGTGCCATTTTAAAGGGTATTTGATCTATTTTGTTATGTGCCAGCCCTGTCAAAGCTCCCTTCGGTATTTCCTGGAAGGGATAACTAAGTCAGGCCGGGAACCTTCCAGCCAGCCCAAGAACATGTCCCAGCATCTCCATCTATTGTGTTTTTATCTGGTTTCCTTGTGTGCCTTCCTGATGATGGAGGATATAAAAAGGAGGCTAGCCATGAACAGTTAGTCAGTAGTTGAATGATAGGAGTGGAACAGCAGTAGTTCTGGCTGTCATCAGTGTCCTCCCAGAGTCAGAGTATCATCATGTACTGAGCAGAGTACTGTGTGTGTACTGCTTTGGAGTACTGAGTTGAGTCTTGTTTGTGAGGAACAGTTGGTATGAATAGAGTTGGAGCAGTGTTAATTACTGCTGTTGTAAGGAGTATCGTGGTGATCGTCAGAACAGCTGAGTTGCTGCTGCTGTGCAACTGCTGTGTTGTAGTTGTCAGTGTTGAGTAGTTTACTGTGTGGTGTGGCCATGTGAACTGACTGTTGGCTATGTGGGTGACGGACTTGGTCAAATTTGTTGATTTTTCCCTGGAGTCAAGCCAAGGAACAGTCATCGTGTGTTATGGCAGCCAGTATCTCTGTGTTCAAACCTGACAGCATGCAGCTGTTGTGTGTGAAGTGACTGAGCATCTGGAGCGAAAGTGAAAGGTGAAGCCTGTCAATAAGGATGATAGCCCATACCAGGTAAAAACCGTACAGCTGAAGTCCTGCTGTGAGAAACTTGTATATAGACAGTAATTAGTAGGGTGTGGTCATTCATGTTTGAATATAAGTGTGTGTACTTACTGGGTCATCCTGAATTAAATTAGATTGATAAATCAGACAGTGTTTTATTTGTAACAATATGTCCAGGAGACCAGCATTAAAAATATACAAGGTTATCCCAGAAACTAATGCACCACATTTCTTTCTTCAACAATTATTTATTGAACACTGTACCGGGCGCTACACGTCTACGACGCAAGTTTAAATCTTGTGCCAATTGAAACTCCTCTACAGGAGAAGCTCTGAACTTTACTACTGAACTAATTCTACGGTTTATCAGAAGATGTCACTGAGTGTTTTTGATTTGCTTTTGTTTTTCATGGATCAAGAAGTGTGGACATTCTCTAACAGATGTCTCTACCAAAAACTATGGTAATACACTCTGGTGTAATGGAATGTACTCTCCTGAAGAAATTTTGTATTCCTAAGTTTTGTTTTTACTAAATTTTGTTCTGTGGTTTGTGGGTTGGCAACATTAATCCTTTCTTTCCGCCTGTTTTGAATTTAACCAATCACTAATTTCTGTAATTAATTTTCCTCCAATCATTGCTTTCTTCTTCGAATTTCCATGTGTAATTATTTGTCTACCAATAAAATTGGGGGGTGTGTCTACTCATTCCTGAAAGGTCTCGAATTTTCCATGAGGGTATAAAAACTGCTGATTTTCTTGTCTCGATGCCACTAGTATAACATCTAACTCAGTGTGTGGATATGTAGCAGGGGACGGGAAGTGCCTCGTTCTTCAGTCAGCAGTTCTTCTACAAGGTAATGGCCTTTTAACATCTTTATTTCTTGCTAGCTCAGCAGTCTAACTCTCGGGGAGGGTTCGAAACCTTTAATATGTAACCTACCACTTTTAAAATGTAAATTCCTCTTCTGTCTATGTAAAAACTACAAATCTCTTTAACTGTAAAGCGGGGATAGAGAGTGCTTTTCCCTCTTGAGCTCCCCTTCATTTTGAAATTGAGGTGACTACGTTTTCATAACCATTTCTACGCTTCCTTAATGTATTAAAGTTTTCTCATACGGGTCACCTCCCTAGCTTGGGATTAGCCCCTGTATTATCGGCCTAGCGCCACATAGGTTTTAAAACAAAAACTTTAGTGTAGGAGTGCAAGTAATCGCCTCCATTCAATTTTGTGTTTTGGGCCATTTATTTAACTCGTTTTGTTTTCCTTCCTGAGAAGGCCCAGTAGATTGGGTACGAGGCACCCCTGTACCATTATATGGGTGCCTTAAGGGCAGTTAGGAGTGAAGTTTGTTGTGGCCTTTGATAGGCTTGTAAAATTGAGAGCGGGTCTGCTCTTTCCTAAATTTGATCTCTGCATGCCTCTAGGAGGCTTAACATTGTAATTAGGAGCAAGTGCTCCTTGGCATGATGGGGTTTTCTGCCCCTTTGTTCAATTTTGTACCTTGGTAAAGTTGGGCTAATAGCTCAAGGATTGTGATTGTGGGGCTCGAAGCCCAGATCTTGTAATTATCCCCTAACACTTGTAATTTCTTGGTACCTGATTTTGGCTTGTTGTTGACTTGTTAAGTTTTCAAATTCTATGTCACCACTGTTAAGTTTTGAAAATATAGCCTTTGTTGAAATTTTAATTTATCTTTCGAACTTGTAGTTAGACCCATTCCAGCCCGCACCTTCTTTCACCTCCGCCTACCACGGATAACTCCGTAACAAACACAATGAAACTTATATACGAGAAAGAATGATGTTTTTCTTCTACACTCCCTCTTTTTCCACGTAATCTCCTTTCTGTTCTATGGCATGTAAGCCCTGGCAGTACCACTCCTTGTTCTGTTCACAAAGCCATTTCTTCACTGTGCGAATCAACTCTTTGTCATCCTCAAAATCTTTCCCACGAATGGCATTCTTCAATGGCCCAAACAAGTGAAAGCCTGAGGGAGCTAGGTCAGGACTATAGGGTGGATGGGGTAACACTGTTCAACCCTGTTTTGTTATGTGTTCCAACGTCTTCAAACTTGTGTGAGGACATGCGTTATCATGTTGAAGCAAACAATCACCTGGGTTGTTATGGCGTCCAAGTTACTGGAAGCGCTTCTTGAGTTTGGTTAATGTGTTCACATGTGCCTCAGAATTAATGGTGGTGCCTCTCGGCATCACATCAAGGAGTATGACACCATCACAGTCCCAAAACACAGTGATCATGACCTTACCAGTAGAAGCAGTTGCTTTGAATTTTTTCTTCTGTGGAAAGTCAGGATAGCGCCATTCCATTGATTGCCATTTCGTTTTGGGCTTAAAATGGTGAACCCAGGTTTCATCACCTGTCAACTTCCGGGACAAGAAGGCTTCCCCCTCAGCTTCAAAATGTTGCAGCAACTCAGAAGAAATGATTTTTCTGAGAGTTTTGTGTTCCTCCGTAAAACGGCATGAAACCCATCGTGAACACTCTTTTGCATAATCAAGAGCACTGATGATTACACCCATATTTACTTTGCTGATTGACAGCTCCCGCACCAACTGTCAAGTCATTCTGTGTCAGTCCTCATGAATGAGCACATCAGCACGCTGCATCTTGTCAGGTGTGACGGCCATGGGTGGCCTCCTCAACTGCTGCAAATCTTGGAACTCTGATGAACCGCTTTCAGATGGCCTCACCCTCTGTGCCCAGCAACTAACCATATTTCTGTCAACTGCTAATGCTCCATAAACTACACATAAACGTTTGTGAACGTTTTTAACCGTTTCTTGCTCCGCAGTGATAAATTCAATGATGACACACTGCTTATAATGTACATCACTTACAGACGCTATGTTGAACCATTGCTGCAAGTATGCTATCTGTCGGAAGAAATGGAAACTTTGCACGCGCCTTCTGAAAACTTCAAAGAATCCATATATAAAGTTTCACATTCGTACCATTGTTGCGGGTTGAGAAAAAAATGGCGGTGCATTATTTTCTGGGCCACCCTCGTACACCCTTTTTCCCAAACACACAAGACTTTTTGAAAGCAAGTGATGGTGAGAAACAAACTAGTGAAAGATAGAAACATGAAAGACATATGTAATAGGATAAACACAAAACGACGAGGACAATCTTCACATATTCATATATTGCTGTCCTTCCTCTTTCCACACCAACCTGTCATTGGCTTTATCCTATGATATGATCCGATCCGACATAGGTTATTCCCGCCACAACAGTGGCAGGCGGGCCGGGCCGTCAGCTGAACGAGCAGCTCTTTGGCCATAGAGTAAGAAGAAAGAGAAGAACGTACGTTAACATGGAGTATGTGTCGTACATACTGAAGAGGAAGGGTACACAGAAGTGGCGCAGAGGTTAAGCAACCACAAGAAAGCTCCCACGGAGAGACCCACCATCACACCCCCCAAGTAGCGAACCCCCACGAGGCCCCGGGTTAGTGAAAGATTGCAGACAAAGACACAGTGTATCTCGGGCGCGCATTACAGAAAAGCTCTACACAGAAATACGAAACAGAGTACATCACTGGAGAAGAAGAACGGGGTGCGGAAGAACATTGGAATACGTAAGAGGATAATATTGCAAGAGAAGGTAGTAAAGCGTGGTGGTCATGTTAGTAACGGAGGTAGTGTAGAGACGAAGGAGGTCTAGTATCTGAAGAGGAGGTAGGACAAAAGGTGGTTGAGGAGCGGGGAGATTATCAGGGGGCGGCGGGAGGGTGGAGGGCGAGACAAACGGTAAGATAGGAACAGAGGTCGGGGAAGGTGGGGGGCGGACGCGTGGCGGGGAGCGAGAAGGTTCCACACGATATGCTCGCCGACGAAAACGAATGCCATTGGCGAGGAGGTGGTCAAGGTCCGCATCAGAGGAAAGTTGAAGGCGCACCATAAAGGTAGGTCCATCGTCATTGAAGATGCGGATCGCCCGACGAGCGAAGACGCCATGCTGATGCAGTTCATGGAGCAAGTCCTGTTCGGTGACAGCAAGGTCGAGTCCACGGATGACACAGCTCGTTGGATGAGATGGTTGACTCACTGGGGATGAGATGGCGGCACTGCCAGAAGATACTGGAGGAGCTGCGATGGTGGAATCCGTAGAACGGGTGGAGGACTGGGTCAGAGGTGGAAAATCAGGGTCATCATCGCGAATAACGAGAGAGGAAGAAGAGGACCGTGGAGGAGCGGAAACAGCTGCAGGAGGTACGGTAGTGAGCGGGGTAGACATAATAGGAGAAGGATGACTGGTTGTGGTAAGGACGGTGGAAGTAGTCAAAGTAAGAGAAGCAGTAGTGGTGAAGGAGGAAGTAGTAGGAGTAGTGGTGGTAGTAGTGGAAGTGGGAGGAGAAGATGGGCCTGTTTTGGGCGGGAAACGAGAGTGAACGGCGACAGGGGGGTCTGGAAGATGACGAAGATCCCGGAGTAACTCCTCAGGAGCGGGGACCACATTATAGCGACGACCCTTGAAAGCGATGCCATTGGAGATCAAGCAGGAAGCTTCATGTGAGTTGCGTTAGAGGAGCAAGACATCTGGTGAAAGTTGACCCGAGCGCCGGTCTTGAAGGCGGATAACATCCGAAAGCGATGAGATAGGAGGATCACCAGTAATGTGCTGATAAATGAAGGACTCGGAGAGGGATGTGTCAACGCCCTTAATAAGAACAGCATACATAATGAGAAGGAAGGCGACAGCCAACGAGGCGTCTGCCCAATTATCATTGATTGGCCCGGCTGAGATGGGGAAGTGGAGAGAGCCACCCAGCCGCAAAAGGAAGAGGCGTGACGATAGTAGTGGTAGTAGTGTATGATATGAGGTTAAGCCTCCAGGCATTGACGGAATCACTGCTGAGTATATTGAAGTGATGGGCCCTTGTGGTATTAACATCATCAAATATGTCAGTTGATATGGTATCTGGGAAATGGTTGGAGGACAGGCACACCATCATCATAACCATCCATAAGAAAAGCTCAAAGTTTGCAACAACTTCTGCCTGACAGCCCTTGTCTCACACATGAGCAAAGTTATGCTCTACATCAGAGATGCTCAGCTGGGCACCCGGTGAGACTAACCCAGTGTGGCTGGGCTGGCTTGACGTAAATGCAGGCAGCTTACATGTCAAGTGTACATCACAGTCAAGCAAGAGACCAAACACATTTGGTACGGCAAAGGAGGAGTGCCATTTGTGACTACAAAGCTTTTCTTGTATGATTTTTAACAAAATGTTGATTGGAGTACAGCATAAAGAAAGACACTATAATCATAAGAAAAACTTATTTTTCAAATTTTCATGTGTGATTTATACTGCACTTGATATTAACAGACATGGTTTTATTTTCCCATATTTACACATTGTTGGGGTCAATTTTATGTTTTTAGCATATATGTTCACAAAAGTTGATAATATCTGTAGATAGATGAGATAATACAAAATGCAAAAAATTCACGTTATAAGTCTGTGTTTGTCTAGAAGCCAAAGCACTGAGCCCAAGGTCACGCACAAATGAAAACACCAGCCAAGTCTTTCACAGCACATACACAGTACTCGCAAGTATAGCAATCAAAATAAATTCCAAGGTGTCAGCAGAATAGTGCAGAGATTATTTTCTGGACCTTTACCCAGGAGATATACCGTGCATAAAAGAAAAAGGGGAGGGGAAGCAGGGATAGCAAAAACAGCCCAAACAACAAGGTTTAAACCACAAAATGCATTACAAGACCACCAGAAGGAAAGATTTTTACAATCAAGAACACCTTTGATTAATGAAAATGAAAACCTACAACCTGTTTTCCAGTCTTTGACTGGGCCAGGGATGTAATGAATGAATCATATATAGGCTGTTATTACGATGGGGTCGCCACTCCCAAAGTGATTTATATTACTGAGTGATAGATGCTATGAAATGAGAATGGAGAGTGTTGCTGGAATGAAAGATGACAGGGAAAACCGGAGTACCCGGAGAAAAACCTGTCCCGCCTCTGCTTTATCCAGCACAAACCTCACATGGAGTGACCGGGATTTGAACCAGGGTATCCAGCGGTGAGAGGCCGACGCGCTGCTGTCTGAGCCACGGAGGCTCACCTTTGATTAATATGAAACAAAAATAACAGTAATTACAATGTTTAGGTGCGTAAGCAAGAATTGGAAAGTTTACATGGAACTCCACAAGGGAAAGTAGATTTTGATATTGTAACAATTCTCTAAATTATGTTGGAAATAGAAAAAGAATTTAAAAGGACGATGATCAGACTATGAGTAGACCTAATTATAACCCTATTAACAAGACAAAATATGTACATCTGGGGAAACACATTATGGAATGACTGGAAATAGCATATCTTATGGACAATACCAAAGGGATCTAACAACAATAGTTTTACATTAAAAGAGAAAAAGCACCATAATTATTCACCAAGTGAGAAAAAATTAACAAAGAGTATAGGCCACTATTACAATTAAGAATGACATAAAATTTGTGAAAATAGAAAGGAAGTCAACGGAACAGGGGGGAAAAAAATGCAAGGAGGGGAAAAAGAATGCAGGATTAAAGGAAATGGCGAGGGTGAGAGAGGGCAAAAAAACCAGGCTGCTGTGTCTATTTCCGTATTAATAAAATCACGCACACACAGGGCGTACACAAAGTTCCGTGTCAATGGTAGAGTTCGCCGAAGCACAAGTCCTTGTGCACAAGATTCTATCCAAGTCTGAAGAATTTATTTAACAAGTGACTTGAATTGCCCAGAATCAGCCAAAGTTAAAAAAAAAATATATATGTATGCTAAGGCCTGAAGGGCTAAGGAGTGAAGAAAATCGAAAGTATTAAGATATCATAAATTACAAGTCTGCTCACCCTGCACAAAGATGATATGATGTGACGTAGAATGGAATGTTTAAAATCGCCATGGGCCAGCCGTGCGAAAGAGTTCCTGCTCCCACTGCTTTACATGCACAATGAATACCTGACCGCTGATGGAAAGGCAGCGGCGAGTAATATAGCGGAGCGAAGCGTGATCTGGAATATACGAGAAACAGGTGACGTAATCAAGAGCTGGCGAGGAAGGTGAGACAGCACGCAGTCGCTAGTGAGGCGGGTGGGCAGACGGAGGCACAGTTTGTCCAGTAGGAATGTTTACGGCAGCACGATGGCGAAATATGCAGAAGGTAAGATGAAGATAGTAGCCATGATTTAGGGAGCACGTAACAACATTCAAAGAAATCTGACATGTTACAATGTACAGTCAGTCCAAAATAGAATGACCACATGGAAATGTAGGTCCTCGTATTTAATATTTTATCAGACTTAATGTTAATTATAACAAAGTGTAATTTACCTCCCCTGTAGATAAATATAACCCTGTGGATACCCAAAACAAACATATCTATGGTTCAATTATTTCTAAAAAAAACAAAACAAACGATTGCGAGGAACTTTTACAACACCATGCACCTTTTTATTTGAGCGCCTACGAAGATACAGTGTTGAAGCATACAAGCTACCATTTACAATTTTACAATTTCTTGGATGGGAATGACAGAATTTTCACTAAGAAAAGTAAACCCCATTATCCATTCTATAGCAGCGATTGGGGGTTTAATAAAACAATTATAAAAGAAAAAATATTTGGAACATTAAATAAAATTTAGAATCATTAAAACCATTTCAGAAAACCAAATTAAACAAGATAAAATACACGAAAACTAACAGAAGGATGTGGATAGCGGAAGGAACCCTACAAGGTTGTGGATTGAAGGACTTTTATAGTTGAAACTCCAACAAAGAATAATATAGTTAATACCTATTTATTATAAAAACCATCAGAGAAAAGGAAATAAGGAACACTACTTGTAGCATATAAACACAAAATAGAAATACAAACCCAGATGAAATGAAGCTTAAAAAAAAAAAAAAAATACCAGGTCAAATGAAAATAATTCGAAATGAAGCAGATTTACTGATGTCAAACTTAGTGAGAAATTTAATTTAAAATACAAAAATGTTAGAAAAAGCTTGCCTCATGCATATGTGAAGATGGATGTAAACCTATTTACACCATCGTAAATGACAATTGATTTCTGATAGAAAGATCGGCGGGTAAACTCCTGTGGAAAAAATGAAAATGTGAAATAAAAGAACGTTACTGTAAGATTTGCTTACCCCAAGAGAATCCAGAACTCCCATGGAACAGAGAGCTCCTGGACAACACGTCCGCTCTACATAATGCCGAAGACAGAGAATGAAGCTCCCCTGTGACATGCTTTACGAAGGTAGCCCACGCTAGGTGGTGCAGCAGGAAATGGCATAGCAAAATGAATGACCAATGATCGCACACAAGTTACCTATAGCAAGCTGTCCACTTTCGATTACCTTTCGATTAATTTAAACCAATCAAATTTAAATTTTTAATTTGACGCTTGTTGTCTTGTCTTTGGAAACTTCTCGAAGCTTGTATCTTGTGCAAGTCCCAGAAAAAAAATCAACATGCCAGTTCCTAATGTAACATTATTTTATTTCACATTTTCATTTTTTCCACAGGAGTTATGAGGGTGTTTAGGCCGGGCGCACATTGGGACGCAGGCGAAGCAGCTGAAGCAGCGCAGCGCAGAGCAGATTTTTGTAATCCACATAAATCATTGCACCATCGCAAGTTGACAGACAGGGCAGGTCAGAGCAGAGCAGATCGGTTCTGCACCTACTTCCGCCTACCACGCGCAGTCTTCGAAACAGTTTCCTGCGCACGTGTTGCGTTGTTAGTTGAATAGTTGAGACATGGAGGGAAAAATTGTCGAAGCCGTGCGGTTGTACCCTGTTTTATATGATGTGAATCATGTGGACTATGTGAATAATAAATTAAAACTTGATATTTGGAGCGAAATTGCCAAGGACGTGAATGTTAATGATGGTAAGTAGACTACTATCACAACAATTTATTCACAAACACTCTTTAGAAAATACTTTAGGAAAAGGACAAATATGTAGAAAACGAATAATCATAATACAATAAGTCATCTACGTAAATACGAAAATTAAAAAGAAATTAAACAATCTGAAGAATATGCCAGCACACCAGGCAATAATTCGGCTTCCCCAGGTATATTTTTGACGTTGCATAGAACACTGAAAAAGGGGAACAATGCCAGTTACCTGGAATTTCTAGTCATCGTAGTAAGTCGGTAGTTCTCTCTTGAAACTTTATCCGTTTGCCACGGCACGCTTCCTACCGTGTTGAAATAATTGGTAAACTTCTGTCTCACTATAAAAGCACTGGATGCACTCCTTCTCTCGTGTACCAATGGAAGCAACTGGTTCTCAGGCATTTTGACATAGTCCCCATCTACATTATTTTCAGGCAAAGTGTTGTATATCAGAAAATTATGCAACACACAAGCCGCCTTTATGACTTAATCAACACTGTCAACTTTGATCTCGAATGGTTTTCGGAAAACACGGAACCTGGACGCCAGTATGCCAGAAGAACATTCAACAGTTTGCCTTGCTCGCGACAGCCTGTAATTGAAAATCTTATTTTCATAGTTTCCGGTTACGCTTTGTTTGGGATACGGCCTCATTAATTTTTCAGACAGTGGAAAGGCCTCATTACCAACAGAAACGTACAGCAACGGTTCTATAAAATTATTCACAAATGCTGGAAGCGGGATTTTCAAATTTTGTTCATTCGGAACTTAGATCATTGTTGCTAGCCATTGCTCCTTCCTTCTGAGAACTGACGCGCGACTGCGTGGCAATGTGCGCTCACATACACTTCGCAGTTTCGTCAGAGCTAGGCTGTCCTGACCTGATCTGCCCTGCTCTGCGGCCGTCTGCTTCTCAATGTGCGCCCGGCCTTAGGGGTTGTAGTAAGGATGTAAAGGAGAGGGCATGTAAGTATCTGGTAAGACCCCAACTAGAGTATGGTTCCAGTGTATGGGACCCTCACTAGGATTACCTGATTCGATAACTGGAAAAAATCCAAAGAAAAGCAACTTGATTTGTTCTGGGTGATTTCCGACAAAAGAGTAGCGTTACAAAATGTTGCAAAGTTTGGGCTGGGAAGAATTGGGAGAAAGAAGACGAGCTGCTCGACTAAGTGGTATATTACATGTTACAAACTTCATGGTATATTCCGAGCTGTCAGCGGAGAGATGGCGTGGAATGACGTTAGTAGACGAATAAGTTTCAGTGGGTTCTTTGAAAGTAGGGAAGATCATAATATGAAGATAAATTTGGAATTCAAGAGGACAAATTGGGGCAAATATTCGTTTACAGGAAGGGGAGTTAGGTATCGGAATAACTTACCAAGGGAGATGTTCAATAAATTTCCAATTTATTTGCGATCATTTAAGAAAAGGCTAGGAAAACAATAGATCGGGAATCTGCCACCTGGGCGACTGCCCTAAACACAGATCAGTATTGATTGATTGATACAGGGTGACCCACAAATTTTTATGATAAAATTGAATACAATTTTAAATGATCCAAAATTTACTTGAAGAAGGCCAAATATCTAAACTCTTGCAGCACACGTCACACATTCAGTAAAATGTAATATATAATTCAAAAATTTCATGCTTGACTTTGAGCTGTGTACTAGTGTTTTGTGACTTTCCCTGTTTGTTGAGTTTCTGAAAATAATATTTAAAATATATCTTCAGCCACTTTCATTCAAACATATCCTAAAACATTATCATGAATAAGCATGGTTTGCTTTATAGTGGTGTTCTACAGTATGTTGTACCTTTTCAATATAACAGACTGCCATCATAGCAGGCATTTTGCGTGATCCAGTGCTAGCACAAAAGAAAATACTATTATTCCCACAGGCTTTCTGCTTTGAGATTTGGCAAGGCCCTTTCTTTTGCATTAGTTTTTGTCACCATTTGAAACTTGGGTCTCACTGCAACGATAGAGTCTATCAGACCTTTGCCTGGCATTGACCATCATGGCCTGTGACATTTCACACATCACTGTGGCTGAATAACAATATGTTCATTGCTTGCCTGCCCACTTACAAGGTTATGTGCCCACAGGACGAAATGCCCAACATGAGCACCTCTGTTCTATGTAGTATACTTCCTCTCCTGACAGTTGGCACCGCAAGTACCTGGGTCATTCAACAGTTTGTACAGGAGGCAAGAGAATACTATACACCCATACAGCAGTTTTGTCGAACATGAAAAAGCTTTTGATAATCTCCCATGGGTAAAATCTGTGAAATCCTAAGCCAGATGGGAATATTGCCTCATATTATCCACCTGTCTGTATGGCTCATGCCACCCAGGAGTGAAGACGAACAACATCCTGTCCTGCATTGGAAAGGGGTCCACCAAAGGGCATGTTGTCACCATTATTATTGTCAATTGTTTATAGTGAATACAGCATGCAAAGCACCTTAGATGAGTGAGAAGATGGCATATCTATTGGTGGAATTAAGATTTTCATTACATCACTTTTGTCAGAAATCACCCAGAACAAATTGAGCTGCTTTTCTTTGGATTTTTTCCAGTTCTTGAATTAAATAATCCTGGTGAGGGTCCCATAAACTGGAACCATACCCTAGTTTGAGTCTTACAGAGACTTATATGCCCTTATATACCCTCTTCTTACTACAACCCCTAAATTCCCTCAAAATCATGTTCAGAGATCTGTTCAGAGATCTGTACCCTTTATTTACAATCCCATTTATGTGATTACCCCAATGAAGATCTTCCCTTATATTAACACCTAGGTACTTACAGTGATCCCCAAAAGGAACATTCACCCATTCAATACAGGACTTTTCCTATTAGTGAAACTCGCAACCTGCCTTTTAACCCTGTTTATCATCATACCATTGTCTGCTGTCCATCTCACAACAATGTTGAGGTCTTTTTGCAGTTACTCACAATTTTGTAACTTATTTATCACTCTAGAAAGAATAACATCATCTGCAAAAATCCTCATCTCTCATTCCAGTTCTTTACTCATATCATTTATATACATTAGAAAACAAAAGATCCAATAATGCTGCCTTGAGGAGTTCCCCTTTTAATGATTACAGGATCAGATAAATCTTCACCCATTCTAATTCTCTGAGTTCTATTTTCTAGAAATATAGCCACCCATTCAATCACTCTTTTGTCTAATGTAATAGCCCTCATTTTTTTCCAGTAGTTTCCCATGATCTATCCTATTTAGATAGGTCAATCGCAATACAATCCATTTGACCTCCTGAATCCAAGATATCTGCTATATCTTGCTGGAACTTATGGTGCTTCTGCAACAACCTGAAGTACTCTGCAGTTGATATGGTTTTCTGTACAGCTAAATATTGTGCCTCAGCTTGGTTGAACAGTCCTCATGGAAATTAGTCAAAACCCAACTTAACAATTCCATAAGACTGATCACCGGCCTAATCAGACTGACTTCCACCTATTGGCTTGCAGTTCTCAGCAACATCATGTCTCCTTTTCTGTGCAGCCATGATCATTAAGGTGTCAAGTCTATATGGTCTGGCACCGTAGCTAACCAGTTCGAGTTGAATTTCACCATTAGTGTATTGACCGACGGGGTAGGTGAAGTGGTAGTGTACAATATTTCTAATCACTAGATTGTGTGCCAAAAGCCTGGATTCAATTCCAAACCTCTCCACAGAGTTCATATGGAGTGAGGGCATATGACACTCTTGATTTGTTCGTTGGATGGAAACGTTAAGCCATGAGTAGACACCATGGAGCTATTCCATACAAGTAAGCTGTGAACCCACACCGGGTCTCTTCCTCTCCCTTCCTACTATCATACATCACGCAACTGTGAGCTTGCATCCGGGAGATAGTGGGTTTGAATCCCCCTGTTGGCAGCCCTGAAGATGGTTTTCCGTAGTTTCCCATTTTCACACCAGACAAATGCTGGGGCTGTACCTTAATTAAGGCCATGGCCGCTTCCTTCCAACTCCTAAGCCTTTCCTATCCCATCATTACTGTAAGACCTATCTGTGTCGGTGCGACGTAAAGCCACTAGCAAAAAAAAAATCATGTCATTCATTTCAAATCATCTCATTAGTTACTCTGATGAGTTTGATGTCAGGAAGGGCATCCCTTCAAAAATCATCTCACTTCATATTCAACCCCGTAGAGAAAAAGGACAAGGGTTGGGCACGCTTAAAACTCTTGACTACTGGGCTAGTGTGATATTGTCCACATTGATGCCACTTGTGAACAAATGATGAAACTGCAACAAGAATTGAGCTATGGTCCTTTTCTTTCTTTTACTATTTGTTTTATGTCACACCAACCAAGATAGGTCTTAAGGCAATAGTGGGATAGGCTAGGAAGCGACCATTTGCCTGGCATGAAAATAGGAATCCACGGAAAATAGTCATCAAGACTGCCGACAGTGGGTTTTGAACCCACCAACTCAACTGAAAACTAACAGTTGCTTGCCTCGAACCACGTAACCAACTCACTTTTAACTCTGGTTTTTCAATTTGCTTTTAATTTGAGTTACGATGTTCGTGTAACCCTTGACTACCAAGCTCTTTCTTGGCTGAAACTTGATGGGCAAAAGAAGTTCCATTTACAGACATTGGTATATCAAAAAGTGAGCAGTATTCAGCAAGGAATCTCTGCATGTAATCTTCAATCTTGAATCTCCCCAAATATATTTCTTTAAACTTTCATTTCTTGTCCTCGTTCCATAACCGTAACACTGAGGTTTCCCTCACTCAACAAAGTGAAGTCTGAATTCTGTGACTATGGGGAACTACAAACTATCCCACATTTGTAGAAGTGACAGCTCTACCCTGCTAACTGCACACTTAAAGACCTCATTCAAGCCACTGAATAGGGAATTCTTACATATCACAAAATTTTAGATTACATGCAGAGATTTCTTGCTGAAAGTTTCCTGTGAAACTTAACCCTACTGTACCATACTGTAGGAATGTATGTTTGCATGACATATTTATCCACTCCTAGAGTATTATGTATTTAAGGCTCATTTTTCTTTACACACATGCATAGGAAAATGAACACAATGAAAGTGTTCTGATGGACTGCATATCAATATGTGGCTGGGAGGTGTGACAAATCTTAAGGGAAATAATGGATAGAAAGAGTACCGTCACATTCACAGTTTTGGCACCGCAGAGACAATATCATCAGTAGTTATTGCATGAAATATTCTCATATGTCAAAAGCCTGGAAAAGTACTGCATGTTCAACTCTGAGCCCCTTAATACCATTAAAGAAAGTGAAAACAGAACATCAATATCTTGGGCAGCTGGGATTGATGAGATTTCTGGAGATATATTAAAGACTATGGGCTGGGAATATAGTGCCATATCTCAAATACTTTATTTGATTACTGTTTGCACGAAGGAGCGATACCAAAGGAATGGAGTTGCAATAGTAGCCCCAGTGTGCAAGTAACATGTGTTGTTTATAAGTTCTGGGAAAGCATTCTTTCTGATTATATTAGACAAGTTTGCAAAATTACTAACTAGTTTGATATAAGGCAGTTTGAGTTTAGGAAAGGTTATTCCATGGAAGCTCAACTTGTAGGATTCCAGCAAGATATAGTAGATATTTTAGATTCAGGTCAAATAGACTGTATCGCTATTGATCTATCCAATGCTTTTGACAAGGTAGATCAACGAAAATGAGGGCTTTTGGGCTAAACAAAGGAGTGGTAGAATGTGTGACTACATTTCTAGAAAACAGAACTGATAGAATTAGAGTAGGTGAAAGGTTATCTGATTCTGTAATAATTAAGAGGGGGTTCCCACAGGGCAGTATTATTGGACCTTTATGTCTATACATATAAAATAAGAGTTTTGTCTGTACATTGCTCAGAATTTGGAAATAGTGGTATTTCTGTATTAGTCATGTCCACAGTAACTAAAGTTATATAGAATTAAATTTTCGACCATTTATGTCTTATTCATTTTTACCGTACCAGCTATGATAACACAGATATTAATGAATTTGTATTTTTGTTGCTAAGTCCATATCAACGCCGAGCCACTAGAAAATGGGTTAACAGAATTTAATTAAAATTGGTATATAGAGTAGGGGAATAAGACTCTACAGTCTAAGCTATAAACAATTTTATTCACCCTGGATGAAATTGTAGTTCAGGGGAAGGCGCCTAAAATTAAATTTTTGAATACCTATGTTATTTGTCCTATCGAAAAGTACTACATAACAAAAGTTATAGAGAATACAATTTCCAATCATTTATGTTTTATTCAGTTTTACCGAACCGACTATGATAGGAGTGGTATTTCAGAGTCGGAAGGAAACTAATTGTGAAGGCCTACAATATCGAAAGCGCATAACATTGATCAATACTAACATTACATTGACCATTGTTGGTTGTGATGTTCTTTGCCTCTTATGCTGCCAGTCAACTCCGATAGATGGGATTACTACTGCATACCGAGTATAACAGCCTGACTGAACATTGGCAGGAAATAGCTGGGGAGTTACAAAACTTTCTTCTTTTAGCATGCCATTCCTCTGGTTTATACATTTTATGATACTGCTGGTACATTCGATCCCTACTCTGACGCACTGTTTTGAATGAGCAGTGTGCACACTTAAGGCAGAGCAGTAGTAGTAGTAGTAGTAGTAGTAGTAGTAGTAGTAGTAGTAGTAGTAGTAGTATGACCTGGTCTAGAATTACAATTTAGACCTACTCCAAATTATAGTACCACAGTTCACTAAATAACTCAAAATTCAACCCTGAAAATAGCCATTTCTTAAGAAAAGCTTCTTCCTTTTCACTTTTATTAAATTCTACATTCATTTTATTCAAAATTAACAGTGAAGAGGGATTTCTCCTCTAGCTTGGAGGAAAAATTTGCCTCCACGTCAGATTTTCCGCCGCCAGTGTAGTGAATTGAGATTTTTGGACTCATCAGGTACTCCTAGGATCCTAGGAAGGATATTAGTAAAAGGGCATCGTTTTTGCCTTGGGACTCTGCACTAATCGATCCCCCCCGCCGAAAAAAGACGAAGAGTGTTCACGAATCGCGGCTGTCTGTGGCTTGGTCATTCCAGCTCTGGAACTTTGGACTGTTAGAACGGCAGCATAGTACTGTTCATTAAAAGTGAGAAAATGTGTAGTTTTTCATTTGATCGAGTATTTCATATGAAAGCATTGCTTTTAATAGCGCCATTCCTACTGACGTCATTGTAATGACCTACGTTCATTTCAGTTAGGAAAACCAATAAAACAGTCTTTCTGAGGATGTAAAAGGGCTGGTGGAGAGCGAGCATCTGCCATTATAATGAAAACTCCCCAACCTGATTGTGACTGATGGTGGGAATGCGGGCCTAACATTACAATGAAAATTCCCTAACCCGGTCATCATATGAGAAAAGACTTTTGGTGACTTCCCCATCACATTTCTAGGGTAACGTTAAGACCTATGGAGTTCAATACAATCTTGCTAACAACGTGTACACTACTTAACCTAAAATTCTGTATACAATGTAAAATTCCGTAGCGAAGCATGGGTACATCAGCTAGTTTTATATATAAATGATGAGTAAAGAACTGGAATCAAAAATAAGGCTATTTGAGGATGGTGTTATACTGTACAGAGTAATAAATGAGTCGCAGGATTGTGAGAGACTGTAGGGGGACTTAAAAAATGTTGTGAGATGGACAGCAGACAATGGTATGAATGTAAATGGGATGAGAAGTCAAGCTGTAAGTTTCAGCAAGAGGAAAAGTCCTCTCGGTTTTAATTATCATGTTGACAGAGTTTGAGTACCTCATGGGGAACACTGTTAGTACCTAAGTGTTGATATAAGAAATGATCTTCATTGGGGTTATCATATTAATGAGTTTGTTAAGAAAGGTTACAGATCTCTTCACATGGTTTTGGGAGTATTTAGGGGTTGTAGTAAGGATGTGAAAGAGAGGGCGTATAAGTTTCTGGTAAGCCTGCAGTTAAAATATGGTTCCAGTGTATAGGACCCTCACCAGGACTATTCGATACAAGAACTGGAAAAAATTCAAAGGAATCTGGATGATTTCTGACAAAATAGTAGTGTTAAGAAAATGTTGGAAACTTTAGGTTGGGAAGACTTGGGAGTAAGGAGACAAGATGCTCGACTATGTGGTATGTTTTGAGCTGTTGGTGGAGAGTTGGCGGGGAAGGACATAAGTAGCCGAATAAACTTGAGCTGAGCTTTTAAATGTAGGAAATATCACATAAGATAAACTTGGAATTCAAGAGAACAAATTGGGGCCAATATTCATTTATATGATGAAGAGCAAAGGACTGGAATAAACTATGAAGGGAAATGTTTGATAAATTTATTTGAAAATGTTTAATAAAAAGCTGGGTAAACAACTGATAGGGAATCTGCCACCTGAGCGAAAGCCCTCAACGCAGATCATTGATGATTTATCGATTAAATGGTTCACGAGTTATTTCAGGTGGACATCTTAGCTGAATAACCCTGTATAATTTGTTAATAACTGTAGCTAGGATGTACACCTACCTGGATACCTCGCAACTGTTGTAGACAGGGTAGCTCCTTGTGATGCAGACCGGACTTAATTGCCAGATCATCCCAAAAATATTTCTGCTGACATATTTTACTTCTTTTGAACAAACAACATAGTGGACTGTGCTATGTGGCATATCTTCAAAATAATTCTACATCCACGACTTACATTGTGTTTCGGACATTGTGTCTTAAAGTTGTTGCATACAATTAGGCACAATTACACATTCCACCATCATATACCAAAGCACTTAATTATGACGTGAATACTCTAATATTGTAAAGAATTATTTCCTTCATCACCATAATGTCGGTAAATGCAAGCACTGGTGAAACAGATGTTGAATGTGGGGGACTGATGAATTATGAGCAATTACAATGCATACCACAGTAGCCATCAGTTTCTGTACTTAGCCTACTGATTCGAGTACTTACCACTGCATACAGTGCCAGAATGTGTATCCTTTATAATTATGTTATACTGTGTCAATACTAGACCTCGGTAGAAATGAACGGCCTATTCGCTTGTTGACACTTATTTACAGAATGGAGAAGGCTCGTAGTTGGCTACTCGCATACTCGACACAAACAACATACAACTCCGTCCACCTGTAGGCCTACGGTATGCTGCTCGCTGCACAATGTGGAAACAATGCTCTCGAGATCTCTTGACACTTCTCACGAGAAACAGGTGCTTGTGCTAGTTTCGAGAAGTCTTGAGAAATCTCGAGACTCCATCTCAGACTGCCCATCACTAGTTGTCGGAGACTGTCTATTTGGAGCAAGAGGTACTCTACCCAATTACACCAGAAACATCCATAAACAACTAAATGTTAAATTCTATGTAATTGAAAGAATCTCAATATTAATTCTCAGAGACACACTGTAGACAGTACATTTTCATGTCTATCTTAAGCAAAATTAAGATTTTTGAATATGTTCTTGTTCTTCAGAATGTAACATAATATTTTAGTTGTTTTATGTACAGTAGAACCCCGCTTAATGGAAATGCTCTGGCAAAATTATATTTTAATATTTTGTTTTTACCCTCTCGTTCTTAGCCATTGATATTAGTAATTCTCTTGCTGTATGTGCTGAGAGCTACTAGGCAAACCCTATTTTTATATTATGACTTATACCAGAATGCACATGTAGCATAAAACAAAACAGTTTCTTACCCTCTAGTTCTTTCCATGACATTTTTTCTTGAACAAGCAATTATTATCATCATCATCATCATCATCATCATCATCATATTAGTCGTCATGAAGATTATGTTTTTTTTGTTTTGTTTTTTTTTTTTGCTAGGGGCTTTACGTCTGAAGATTATGTAGACTGTGGTCAACTATACTGCAGCTTCTGTTAGGAAACCAGGGTAGTCCAGTGACCATTCTCCATTCATATTTTTCTTTCACCCAAGGTCGTTCCACTGGCCTTGCAGTTCTATACTCTAGTCCCAACACTTTTCTTATCCCACTGCAACATGAACTACCTGGTCATAACGGTACTGTATCTTATCTTATTCTTATCCTACCAATGCTGTCCCAGGCATATGGACTGGGTTCTTTTGAAATATAGTAGCAAGGTACAGTATACAGTAATCAGTTGTGTTTAAAGTACAGTGGAAAGTGCGTGCTTATTGAATTGTGTCAACTAAATGAGAACTCGTTGTTATAAGCACTGAAAAAAAAAAAATCTAAGCAGTGAGAGAGGTGGAAAATGGTGCGATATAGCAAAATGTTGCAGTGGATTATGGAGTTGGTATGTCAACAGTGGTGGATTGGGTAAAAACAAAATCTAAATTAATTGAGCATTCCTCTAAGATACCAAACAGCAAAACTATGAAAGAGGGTGGGTATGAAAAGGTAAACAAAGTGGTATTTCTTTGGTTTTCACAACAATGTGAAAAAGTAATACCGTTATCCAGTCCTATAACTCAAGAGAATGCTAAATTATTGGCTACAAAGTTAAGGGATAATTGAAAGGACTTCAAGGCTAGTTCAGGATGGCTAGATAGATTTAAAAATAGATATGGCATATGTCCGTTACATCTAAATGGTGAGAAGCTTTTCACGACCCACTGGCTGTTGGTGTTTTTAAAACAGAATTTGAAGAGATCAGCGAAGGATTGACAAAAGATCAGGTATATAATGCTGACGAAACAAGGTTAAATTTTTAAATGTTGCCAAAAACATTCTTAGCATCAATAAAAGAAAAATCTGCACCAGGTCACAAAGAGAATAAGGAGAGGATTACGGTTTTAGCATGTGCTAATGCTTCAGGCCCTCATAGGCTGCCCCACTAATGTGCAGAGGAAAATCGAAAAACCCTAGAGCTCTTAAAAATATTGCTGCCACTGCCTTACCAATTTATTATAGAGCTCAAAAAAGTGCCTGGATGTCGTCGCAATTTCGAAGAATGGTTCTTTCAAAAGTTTGTACCAGCGTTGAATATTTTTTGAAGTCTAATGGATTGCCCAGAAAAGCAATTTTGTTGATTGACAATGCCCCAAGTTGGAAAGTGGTGATATTTTTGTTCGGTTTCTGCCCCCTAATGTGACAAGCTTAGTTCAACCCATGGACCAGGATGTTCTGGAAGCATTCAAATGCCATTTTCATCCGTTTCTGTTATGATTTATTCTGAGTGATTGTGAATTATCCGGTAAAAATCTTACAGATTCGTTGAAGTCCATGAACATGAAACATGTGAATTTACTGGTCTGCCCAATCCTGGAAAAAATTATATCAGTGACTCTTTGTAATTCCTGGAACAAACTGTATGAAGGGATTTTTTCAGAAGATGAGGAAAATGACAACAACCTGCAAGAGATGGTGAAAAAAATTCCAGGATGTGAGAATGTTAATCAGTGTGAGGCAAACGAGTGGTTACAATCAGATGATGCTGAACTTGATCCAACAGACCAAGAAACAGTGGATTCTGTGTTACTGCCAAGGGTTGAAGCAGATGACTCTGACCTTGACAATAGCAGTTCTGAGAATCAAGTTACAGCAGATGATGGATTTAATGCATTGGAGGCAAGATTGATTTCGAATTTTTATTAAAATACAGTACGGTACCACATGCTTTAATTACAGTACTGTATAAAATTACTGTATACAGTATTCAGTTCAATAGTAACAAAAGAAATTCTTTCATTATTTCAGATTACTTTGTGCTTTGTTGAACACAGCAATGAATCTACACCAGCTGATGTATTGTTGATTAAACGGTGGCGCGACATTGCCTGCATAACAGCACTGCACCAAGAAAATCACTGATTTTATACAATGAGTGACATTCAAACATTCTAATGTTAATATACAGTATGCATCTTTGCTTAACATAGTTTATGCATTTTTATTTTGACATTTAACTTCCGAAAATATTTACCATGTGTCATCCGAAAAACGCGTCAACCGAAGTGGCTCCGCCCCCTTTATTTCGGATAAATGGAGTTCTACTGTACTTTTGTAAAGGGTGCCCATAATTAGGTATAATACACTAATATAGTATTCCAGATCCTTGTGGTCATGATTTCAGTATATCTTTCTCTCTACCATAATTACTTGTTTTCATAATTGAATGAATACTAATATTCCTTTTATTACCTTGTCATTTATGTGGTTAAGTGTACCAGAGGGCCACAAGCCTGAACTTTACCTTTTTTAAGTACATAAAATAAAAATAAAATAAATGAACTGAAATACAATTAAAGTTTCTGCAAGCTTAAAGTTACAACATCGAATATGTAGTTATACTGTAGGTGAGGAAGAAAAAGAAAGACAAATCTTTCAACAAGAACTGATATATTAATATATTTCATTTTATAGATACATACTCTCTGCTAAACCACTTTATAAAAAATTAAAAAATCATCAATTACATCATTTTCGAAACACAAGTCAAACTAGCAAACATATACACAATGTACAAGAACAACCAAAAGGCATACAAATGCAGTTAAAATAAATAGACAGGAGATTAAAAAAATTAAAACAAATTTTGTATGTATTGTAAGATTAGTTCCATATAACATTCAACCTTTCATACCAATACTTCTTTCACACAATACAGTATATACAATAAATATTGTACTTAGATCAAAAAAACTTTGCACAGTCCAATGCATGATACTGCACCTGTACACTCCAGTGAAACCCACCAGTAAGAAGAAAATGCATGACAGTGGGATTCCATGTAACTAGCAATATCTTTCTAATAAGATTAATTTCCAACTGGTGAAAATGTACATATTTACACCAATACAAGCTTGACATTGTCAAAATTACACCAAACAAGAAGTCGGCAAAAGAACAATGTCATTTGCAGTCTATTTCAGTGTATTCTTTCTAATAGACTGACATTAAGAGTTAGCAAAAGCAGTAACTAGATAACTAAACTAGAACAGCGTCAGTGTATAAAGAGCTGGTTTAAGGTTCTGGAGGCCTAGTTATTGCAGCTGGCACAATCATAAGCTGGGAGTAAATAAAAATGGCATATTGCAAGTTCTGGTTAAGTGCGGTCAATTTTACACGTGCTCTACGTCCAGCCATTAGGTGAAAGCTTTCCTATATACAACTCCCATTTGGTTCTAATATTACAGGGCTTTGTTTAAGAAAAGCAAGTTTGTAAGAAGGGTATAGAGACAAACTGGACAGAAGTACAGTATTTACAACCTACTGTTGATAGAAAAATTTGCAGTTCTCATGAGAAAATATACAAGTAACTACATTGTGAACCTAACAGCATAAATTTGTATTATATTACATGATATCTGCTAATATATGGTTTAGCAGTTTTCTACTCTGCTGTTTACTTTATACTGGCTGACAGAATTCTGAACTGGCAGTCAGTCCTAAGCAGTAGGATCTGTCAGTACCTTCAACAACCAAAAAATCATTGAAATGTGCCTTTCTTCATTAAACAGCAATACTCTTTGTAACAATAATAGACAGTCATAAGAAGTCAAGCAGTGCTGAAGTAAAGGAACACACCGGATGTGCATCACGTCAAATGCAGCAGTAGACTAGATATACAGTATTGATAAATCCAGGTCCTGCAAATGTTTTAATATTCAAGACTTAACGCATCTTTGAACTGATCTGCGTGATGAGTTCGTCGACTCTTTGAGATACGCCTCGGAATTTGGCAGGTTCGGGTCCGATCATCTGGATGAGCTGCGGTACGTCCTGTGGCGAGATCTGACAAAACCGAGCCAGGGCCTTCATGCAGCGGAACAAGTGTTCTTCTGGAGGGCTGCCATTGAAGAACTGCAGCAGAGCCATTGTAAGCTCTACCGCAACGTCATCAAATACCTGTTCAACAAGAAAAACCATAAGAATTCACCCAACATTACCAGAGCACTGAGCGAGTAGTTACCCATAACTCTTGATCACTTCACATGCAACCCATGAAGGTTAGCCTCAATAACCATAAGTGGCAAACCAAGCATGCAGCTATATTAAAGTGATGTTTTATGAAAAACAAAAAATAGATGAGATTTTTATGGCCACAATCAATTAATGTTCTTATGCAGTTTTAGACTGTTATGCTATAAAACTCAGATTAAATACCTAGAGAAAAAGATAATTTATTGTGGAACCATCAGCTTCTTGAGTTTACAGTTTGCCAGTGACAAGCACTGCAAAAGCAAATATAAGCATTTTCAAAGCCAATTTCAATACCATTAAGCACACGGCTAGGTTTCACCTGAAAAGTGGATTGCAAAGTACCTTGTAACTACAGGGCAATAAACAAATGTTTACTCTAGGAATCAAATAAGTGAAGGATGGGAATTATGTTACAATGGATTAGTGTCCCCTTTTCTGCAAATTTTGTACAAACTTCTATGCAACTGCTTTTGATTACTGTTACACTACTCCTTAAGTCATTTTTAATTTAAATATTTTGTTTTTTGTTTTATTGTACTTCTTCCTTATTAATGTGATGGGTTATTGGTGTCCTTAAAACTAAAATTACTACACAGAGAAGTAGAATGTGTTACTATCCACTCAATTTATTGAAGTACTATTTTAGAGTTATTTACAAGTTTCTTTTTTAACACACATCATACACATGGCTGTCCGGTGCATCAATCTCCCAGTCACCAATACTGTCTCATAGCACACTCTCATTCCAGAACATTTTGCTACATAACCAACAAGTGTCGTTGAACTCTGCGTAATTGTCCGACAGACTCTCTCCTTATTATGAACTCATGACAGTCTGGTAACTGCTTGTGTTCCATTGCCAGTGACTGATTGAAGACTGGTTCGCTCGAGACTGACAGACTGTTTGCTGGCTCCATTCTTTATAAAGACTCACAGGAGTTCGTAGTTTCCATTGCCAGATCACTTTGCTCCATTGTTAATCAGATTGAACCCCTCACTCCCCCACTGAAATAATGGCCTTCATTGTCACACTGTTCCCTTATAATCATGAAGTTTCTTGCAATATTTTGGTTTTCATGTAATTGTATTTTGTTGTTATTAGGTAATTTATGTTTCATTTTGATTTTGCTGTTATGCTACTGTGAGCAGGCAATGCCAACCAGGATACATCCCAACTATCGTTGTCTGCTGTAACTCGATCCGAGTATATATAACTTCTTCCTGCATGCATTGACCAGTTCAACTCAGTTTATGGATGTGTTTGCAATGACTAAATAGACCAATCCTGGCATAAAACATACGACCACACAAATCACATTGAATGGATGCAGCAGGACGGGGTTGTAATTAACGGAGTTTTCTTGCTTGTTGCTTGGCCTCTTGATGTCTGCAGCATTCTCTTTCAAACAAGCTGACAGCGGTGGACGTAGTGTTCCACCACAGTGAGTGGTGCACAGTACATTCTTCCCATGTCTGTATATTTATACCGGTTGTCTTCATGATGCGTTTCAGCTGGTCTTTAAAACGCTTAAGAGGGGCTCCATGAGGTCTACTGCCTGAGCAAAGTTCACGATAGAGAATTTGGCGGAGAAGCCTGGTATCACCCATGCGGTGAACATAGCGTAACCATCTTAGATGATGAGCGATGATTGCTGTCTCAATGCTATTTAGCTGCGCTTTGTCGAGAACTGCCATGTTGTCTGTAAATAAAGGGTACAGATCTCTGCACATGGTTATGAGGGTGTTTAGGGGTTGTAGTAAGGATGTAAAGGAGAGTGCATGTAAGTCTCTGGTAAGACCCCAACTAGAGTATGGTTCCAGTGTATGGGACCCTCACCAGGATTACCTGATTCAAGAACTGGAAAAAATCCAAAGAAAAGCAGCTCGATTTGTTCTGGGTGATTTCCGACAAAAGAGCAGCGTTACAAAAATGTTGCAATGTTTGGGTTGGGAAGAATTGAGAGAAAGAAGAAGAGCTGTTCGACTAAGTGGTATGTTAATGTCCAATAACGGACCATTATACTGGTATTATAAGTGGTATGTTCCGAGCTGTCAGCGGAGAGATGGCGTGGAATGACATTAGTAGACGAGTAAGTTTGAATGGCATTTATAAGATCACAATATGAAGATAAAGTTGGAATTCAAGAGGACAAACTGAGGCAAATATTCATTTATAGGAAGGGGAGTTAGGGATTGGAATAACTTACCAAGGGAGATGTTCAATAAATTTCCAATTTCTTTGAAAACATTTAGGAAAAGGCTAGGAAAGCAACAGATAGGGAATCTGCCACCTGGGCGACTGCCCTAAATGCAGATCAGTATTGATTGATTGATTGATTGATTGATTGATTGGTTGGTCATGTTGTCCTCCCACTTAATATTCACGAGTTTGGTATGCAGTTTTAGGTCGTTATTCAAGAAGACTATTTGCATTAACCGTCCGAATGCTGCATGAGCAGCCCCAATTCTTTTATCAATGTCTTGTTCGCAGGTACACCGTTTAGATAAGATGCTTCCAAGATATGAAAAGTGATCAACCTGTTCCAATGTTGTGCCTAAGATGGAGATACCGAACTCAGGAAGAGTTAATCCTGGGGCAGGTTTGTGCAAGTACCTTCATTTTTTTTCACATTAATGGCAAAACCAAAGCAATCACATGCAGCTGTAAAGCAGTTGACTGACTATTATAATTCTGCAGGTGTTAGAGCAGGAGATGCGGTGTCATCGGCATACTGCAATTCTGTCACCAGGGTAACCAGAGTACGTCTTTGTGAGCAAAGTCTTGGCAGACTGAAAAGGCCTCCATCAAAACGAAATTTAATCTCCATGCCTAAGTTGTTTGCAGATGATTCATGCAGCATGGCAGCCATGTACAGTACAAAGAGTGTGGGAGCAAGCACACAGCCTTGTTTCAATCCACGAGTGATTGGGAATGAATCTGATACCGAGTTACCATGAAGAACCTGTCCAGACATGCCATCATGAAGACCTTGAACCAATTCCACATAACGTGCAGGACATCCAAAATGACTCAATATTTTCCACATAGCAGATCTTTGTACAGAATCAAAGGCTTTTTCCAGATCATAGAAAACTAAATACAGATGCTGCTGTTGTCCTCTGCTTTTTTCCTGGAGTTGTCTAGCACAGAAGATCATATCGTTGTGCCTCTGGAGGGTTGGAAACCACAGTGAGACTCAGGCAAAATCCTCTCCGAGATAACTTGGAGCCGGTTTAATAGAATTCTTGCGTGAATTTTACCTGTAATTGACAAAAGCGATATACCATGGTAGTTCCCACATACACTACGATCATGTTTCTTGAAGATAGTGATGATGGTAGTAGCATTCAAGTCTTCAGGTACTTTGAGTCTCCCAAATCAAGAAGATGAGTGTGAAAAGTCTAGTCTTCAAGGGTATACCTCCATTTTGTATCAGTTCCAGAGGGATGTTATCAGGACCAGGAGCATTTCTTGGTATTAGTTGATTGAGTGCTTTGGTGAAGTCTCTGTATGTGGGTGGAATTGCCATCCATGGTTACGAAGAAAGTCCTCAGTGACATTGGAGACATGATTTAGAAGCGCAGAGAAATGTTCCTTCCAACACTAAACTTTCTTCATTATCAGTTAAAATGATTGAGTTGTCAATGGTCTTCAGTGACCCCGATGAAGATCGAATTGGACTATTTATCACCTTTATGTCAGCATAGAAGTTTTGCAGATAGTTTTTGCAGTTCAGCTTTTTGTTGCCACCAGTTATTCTTGATTTCCCTAATTTGTGCCCGACATTTTCCTTTAAGTTCCAAGAAATGTGATTTCTTCAAATTGGAAGACAGATCTCAAAGATAGCATAGATGGGGTTCCTGTTTGGCATTAAATTTCTTCATTATTTTCATCAAACCAGTCTTTTTTCCTCACAAAACCAATTGTTTCCTCAGCTGACTCAGTGATGATCTTCTGATTTGTACTATCACTGCTGACTGGATGACTAGCCAGTTTGTTTGAGATGGCATTTCTGTAATCTGTAGCAATGGATTCAATTTCAAGTTTAGAAGTATCAAATTTCTTTCTGGGCAGGTTGTGGATGGATCTTTTTGGTTTTCAACAGATTGAGATTCTCAACGGGCAAGAAAGGAGCTTATGATCTGTCCAACAGTCATCGAAGTTTCTTGCAGTCCTTGTAACAAGCACATCTTTTTTATCACACTGCCTGGTGATGATGTAGTCAAGGATGTGCCAGTGCTTTGAGCGAGGATGCATCCAAGTGGTCTTGTAGCGATAAGACAGGCAGAACTGAGTAATGCACTTGTTAACAATAACAACTTTATTGCCCACGTTGGATCATTCGAGTCTTTCCATGTTCATTTCCACTTTGAAGGTTGTACTGTTTGGTTCTTGCGATCTGTCCAGTACTTTTTCATTTGTTCCAATAGTAATTTTTTCAATTAATCTGAAATCAATGTCATTTCTTCTGAAAATTTGCAAGTCTTAAGAAGGGTGTTAATTTTATTTTTGTTCTCTGCATCTGCTATCATGGGTCCAACTGCAATGAGATCTTGCCGAATTTCATGGATCCATTGTCCCCCTGTCTTCTTTCCAAGATTTCTCATCACTAGTTGTCGTAAAATCCTGTTTCCTAGCAGTCACAAGGTGTGAAAGAAATAAGAGATGACAATAACTCCCACTTTCATCTCATATCTTGCTGGTGTTCAGATGCTTCTGAGTTCAAAGACAGAATCTTGTTAAGTATTATTCTTTGCTCTGGGAATCTTGAATGAGATTGGCTCAAATTCTTGAGGACATTAGAGTAGCTTTTCAGTTTGAAAAGCATTGATAGTGGTGGGATTTATAACATTTGCAGTTATCAACTCCAATAAGGGGCTGATTACCTTAATATTAATGCCTTTTAAACTGAATGATCAATCAACCAGTTTACTAACAAAGGTTTAACACAACTTTTTTTGTAAATCATCATCATCATCATCATCATCATCAAGCTCCTGCTGGGTTGGGATGTTTATGACACCATCTCCCTCCAACCACCACTGTTCCTCCTTAACTGTGTTACAATACAGGTTTCTTCTAATTATACTAGGTCTATTCTTGAACATTTTCACCACTTTGGTCTGGGTATTCCTCTTGTCTTACCTCCTCCTATCTGAGTCTACACCAACTGCTTAGGTATCCTTCCCTCTTCCAACCTCTTATGTCCAAACTATAAGTTTATCCCTCTCCATTCTGTCATAAAGTTTTCCCACTCCTATTTCATTCCTAATGTCCTCATTTCTTACTCTGTCATTTCTTGTCTTCCCTATCATAAAAATTTCATTTCACTGGCCTGGATTATATTCTGCTGTCTTTCTTGTTATCCAGGTCTCCACTCCACATGTCAGTTTTAGGCAGTAGTACATCTTATACATTACCTCTACTTCCTTCCTCCACACCAAGCTTTTCACACTCTGGTAGAACGCATTCCCCTGTTGAATCCTTTTACTGATTTCCATGTCCAGCCCTGCATCCTACATCAGTTTGCCTCCCAAGAATTTGAAGCTCTCATAATAATGGTTATGGACAAAATTGTGAAGGAGACAAAGGTAAAATATGGGGACAAGGAGCTGAAGGTAATGCTGTTCACAGATGATATTGTGGCTTGGGGAGCAAACAGAGAGGAGTAGCAGGGCAAGTCAAGATGCTGAGAGAGATTATGGAATGAAAATCCATGCGGAAAAGAGTAAGACAATGGTGTTGACTGGAGAAGAAAGGGAAAGGAATTATACAAACAAAGGGACTAAACCTTGAAACTGTGGAGAGGTTGAGCATTAGATAGAGCATGTTAAGTAATAGATGGCCCATTGTCAATGTTGTTGGTGGGGATGGCAATATACTGATAACAGTCATAGTTTGGAAATGGTTTTGGAATATTTTCATAAGATTTGGATATTCCTCAGTGAGCTGAATTAGTTGGATTTTCCTGACACTAATTTTAGCCAAGAATTCTTGTTTACAAAAGCACAGACACATTATTTTATGTTAAAATATCTGTCCATCTGTAGGATTAAATGCCAGAAAAATACAACAATCAGACATTTTCAAAAACAGTATGACTGATTTTACCAGTATGGATTTAATACTTTTGTAGTTATGTGAACATACATCATTAAAAGTTTAAGGTTCTCTGGGCGAGCAGAATACTAATTGCTCCTGTGTGTGGTGGGTAGAATTCAGCTGCAGACAAACCAGGAATTAGAGTTTCATGGAAACTGTGAGTGCATTACCAGTCTGAGTTAAACAGCTGCTGATGCTACACGAGATGTGCATAGAGAATTGGGTCATCCTGACGGGAAATTAAAAAAAAAAAAAAAAATCCTGATGATCAATCTACAAGTCATATTGCAGTTCATAAATGAACAAATGTCAGGAAAACAGGGAGTGTTTGAAATAAGAAACAAAGACAGTGCCACACAGTGCTCACAGAAGAAACTCTATAAAATTTCCATAGGAAATCTCTTTGGTGTCTTTCTCAGCAATCTATAATTTCCTATGGCTCAGTACGAATGACCAGGAAGTTGAAGTTAAAATTTAGAAGTCCTTGCATTACATGGTTGAGTAAACATCATCTTAAATGATTTTTAAAATATAATATTATTAGCCAGTGACTCTGGTACTGAAGTTGTAGTTTGTTAAATTGCTGACTTTTATTGCCATCTAACCTCCATTCTGCTCATGGGAAACTATCCATTCAACCAGTATTAATTTCATATTTTACAATAATATGTAACTGATAAATGTTTGGAATGATAAAAAGACAAGAGACTATTGTAGTTGCAGTCTGCTGGCTCTCTATCCAAAGCTACACATTCATTTTCTTACCCAGTAGTGCTGAGTTACAAATAAGATACATTTTACTGAGCTACTACCTTAGTTCAATTATCAATTGTTAAAGACATATCATTCTATGCAAATAAGTAACATGCTCAAGGACAAGCTGGATCATCCATGCACATACAAACTGTTATATTTCAATCTCGTTCTCTAACACAAACATGTAATTTTACTGCAGTTATAAAGCTATATTTAATTTGAATTTCCATTAACTATAATTAATGACTGGAGGTAGAATAAGGACATATTTCACAAGACATCTACTACTAATTTTTCTGTAATCCAACAAGGTTCATAAAAATTAAGTTGCATTATGCAAGACGCTTAGGATTTGATAGCGAACAGAACCAGGTATTCTAAGAATCTTGTAATTAATTGAGTCTAATTGGAAAGAAATCGGTAGAGTCTGTGTGTTAGGTACCATCCTGGCAGTCACTTGAAGTTTTAACTTTGAAAATAATTCCCCTTCCCCTGCCACCACCCACATGCATACACATAAAATAAAATTTTGTCTTCTCATTACAATTAAAGAAACACACAAATTCATCACCAATTTGGATATAACCGGTCTTATATTATTTGAACTCAAATCTACTTTAGTTCAAATCTAAATCAACCAGTATGATTGAATAAGTAATGGAAAGGAACAACCAAGTGCCAAATCAAGTCATTTATTGATGGAGTAGTAGCCCATTCGGGCTTTGCTCGGGTGTCAATATTAACACAAGTAGGCAGTTTTTTAAAAATATACATCTTCTTGTAAATACAAATTCAAACAAAAAACTGTACCGAAGGTACACCACCTCTGTACATTCAAACTAAGCGCCTTTCAAAAGGCCATCTGTGATACGAACTGTGCAACTTCTAGTAGAAAAAGTTTGAACGTTAATCGTCAGATGTCTCTACTGCAGGCATGGCTCCATAATACGATCTGCAGAACTGCAGAACCACTAGAATGAAAGATATAATATACAGCGATTAGCGATTCCAACCTTCATACTGAGTGTTGATATCGAGCCAGAGATCGATACTCACACAGATACTGGTGATCTGGCAACCCTGTTTAGATCTCGAACAACAGAACATCAGGAGAGCATGCTTAACTACAGCTTTCTTCCAATAGGTGGCTAAGAGTTGCCCATAAGGTTATGTATGAACTGCACGCCTTGCAGAACGGTTGGCCTATTTGCATGTGTGTCACTCAGACCATAGAGTTTAATCCACTAGAGGTAGGACCAGCGCCACCATCTGTGAGAATCGCTGCAGCGAGTGAGCATGTTGAAATCTCAGCTATTTCGCAAAAACCTCCCTCTACTGTACACATCAGTGTGAATAGAGAACTTTCAAAACTCTTAATCTGTTTACCCTCCAGGGTTGGTTTTCCCCTTGGACTCAGCGAGGGATCCCACCTCTACCGCCTCAAGGGCAGTGTCCTGGAGCTTCAGACTCTGGGTCGGGGGATACTACTGGGGAGAATGACCGGTACCTCGCCCAGGTGGCCTCACCTGCTATGCTGAACAGGGGCCTTGGTGAGAGGATGGGAAGATTGGAAGGGATAGACAAGGAAAAGGGAAGGAAGCGGCCGTGGCCTTAGGTCAGGTACCATCCCGGCATTTACCTGGAAGAGAAGTGGGAAACTACGGAAAACCACTTCGAGGATGGCTGAGGTGTGAATCGAACCCGCCTCTACTCATTTGACCTCCCGAGGCTGAGTGGACCCCGTTCCAGCCCTCGTACCAAATTTTGTGGCAGAGCCGGGAATCGAATCGAAAATTCTTACATGTCAACATTCTCAGATACTACACTATAGTTGTGTTGCTTCAGTTCAGTAGAAAGAAAGCCCAAATAGCACAGATACAGGAGAAATGTGTGATAAAAGATGATGACTGTTCATGTTAAGTCTTCAAACAAAGTACTTTATGATTGGGGGTATATATATTTCTCTATCTTTTGTGTAAATGGCCAGGACTTAAGGATATTTCTATTCAATGACCGAAAACATTCTCTCTCATACGAAGCAAATGAGTGAGTTCTTAGGCCTACAAGTAATCATGAAAATGTTTCTTCGTAATGGTAGTGAATTCTACCGAGTTGGGTAGTCATGAAAATGAAAACAGGAACGTTAGTACCCTCAGATGATGTTCCCCCTCCATTAAGAAAGTCGACTCGCAAAGATGTATGCAGGTCTTGGAATCTCTGTAAATATGAGCGTCGATACTAAATCAAAATTTTTTGATAAGCGGAAGAAAGGCTTTATTTTTTGTAACTTTTTAATTGTTGTTTTTGGCACAAGTCAGTTATTTATATAGCCGATGTCCCTCAAAATTAGGGTCTTACAAATTGAGATGTACGTCTACCTGTATTTTTTCCGTACTTTTTCGGGAACTTCACACTGATAAGACATGGAGCAAAGCGTTTCCGCGGAGTTGGAGGAGGGATGCACGGAAGCTCAGTTGGCACTTCCCGCATGCGATAAGAACTTAGATGTGTCTATTACACTTATTGCAATGACTGGGCATCACAGAGCAGAACCACCAACATAATTCAGCATGAGCCAACACTGCTCTACTGTCAACTTATGTGCTCCTTCTGGAGAGAGAATGGACTATTAATTTTCAAGAGAAATTTTGTAGTCATTAGTTGGTAAAACTGAACTGTTTGTAGATTGTTTTTGGTATTCTAAGGTTATCTGCACTTCTATCTCTTCCTGCCGGCTTCCAATGTTTGACCAGTCAGGAATTTGTTATTTATTTGATTATCCAATGATATTTTTGGGTGTGTCCAGGGCTTTGGCCAGAGAATTCTGGAACCTTCCTCTCCGCTATAAAAGCTGGGACCTTTTGGGCCATGTTGTCTTTCGATCGCTCCAGTCTAGAAGTAGAGTGTGTTTGTAGAGGAGGCAGGGGAGGGCTTGCATCGTCCATCCCTGGAAGGTCCACCAGCTCAAGATAATGGCAGACATCTTGTAATCATGTAATAGTCTCAGAAAGCTAGTTTGAGGGGAAGGTTTCAAATTCTTTCGTAATATAATCTTAAATGTAATTTTTCAAACAAGTCTAATGACCTTAGGGTAACTTAGGGAATAAAGAGCGTAAACCCTCTTGTATTCCCCTTCAAACTGGTCTAGAGGTGACTAGGATTTTGTAATTCTTAAAATTTATCTCTTCTTGTAATTTAAAACTCTCTCTCCATCTAGTCACCTCCGTAATATAGTCTTAGCCTCTGTAACTTTGGGCCATCAGCCCACATAGCATTTTAAGTATTCTCAAGTGAATTTCAAAGGAGTGCAAGTGTTCTTTGATTTTTGGCCAATAACTTGAACCTTTTCTTTTTCACTAAGGCCATGTAGAATAGGCACTTATTGCTTCTCCTGGTGTTTAAATATTCAAATGTAACTTAGACTGTCGAGCAAATAAGACAGTGGAAACTGGTTGTTGCTAACCTAAGGTAAAAGTTGAACTGTGCCTTTGAAAGGCTGGAATCTTGTAAATATTGGAGAGTAGTCTCCTAGAGAGTAATTGTGTGGATCAAAGACACTCTTTCTAATGTTGTAAATTTTGGGAGCCCTGTCTCCTTTCTTGTAATTAATTGGAGCAATTGAGCTCTTGGGAATGGTGTAATGTTTGAACTATCTATCTCAACTCTTTCTGTACCTGATTTCAAATAATTATTGTTTCTAGAGCTGTAGAGCTCCCCTTATGTATTTCCAACTATTATGTGTTATTGTTTAACAAAGTTTAAAATCTGAAAAGAAAAGAAAACCTAGGAAAGAAATAAAATTTTGAATTTTAGAATTTTAAATTAAAATTTGATCTTTTCTCTATCCACCCATTCATGCCCGCACCTTCTTACACCTCTGTAAACCACGGTCTTCCCATAACAAAAACTATTAAAGATTAAGAGTTCTATTATTGTTACATAAAATTAAAGGTCTTAACATTTCATGCAAGCATTTATTTTAATATTTCCAAATAAACTAAATTTTTAGTTCCATTTCCAGGTGGAATTAAAGTGAACCAATTCTCTGCACTTTCTGATCTAGACAACCCAACATAACTGGACCTAAGAAAAACAATCTCTCTCAAATACACCCCAACATAACTTTCCTGCAAATCTTTTTAATTCAGATTTTTATTTTAGAGCTGAAAAAACTGGCAGACAACAGACATTGTACCTAAAAAAACTCAAGCATCATTTTTATTATTTACGGATGAATCAAACCATGGCCGAATACTCTATCAGACCACAAACTCCCCTCTCTCAGACTAACATGTCTGGTTCTATCAGCATATAAGGGATTGTTCTGATAAACAGAAGACTGAGAATTGCATCTGTTTTGATCAGCTGAGGGACAGCTAATTCGTTCAGCAGATTATTATGCCGTGTTTCATACATGTACCAGGAAAAACACAAAAACAGGCCAAATTGAAAGAGGGAGCAACAGAAAGAGGAGACAAGGACATGCGTGAAAACACAGACAATCTCCACATCTTCTTACACAGTGTCATCTTAAAATAGTCCGCCTCCGTAATGTAACTGTTAGTTTTATTAGTTGCCATCCTCGTTAACCCCGATTCAATTCCCAGCACTGCTAGAAATTTGAGAATAGCAGGAGGGCTGGTATGTGGTTGAAATGGTACATGCAGCTCACCTCCACTGGGGTTGTGCCTCAAAACAGCTGCACCACCTCGGGATGAGGACAAATTTACTTATCTTAAAATAGATGGATCCTGTCATCATCAGTCTCAATTCTTCTATATACATTTCTTCTCAGCACCAATGTGCATCAACACTCATTAAGGGACCATCTTGACAGATCTTTCACTCTTAGTGGGAGAAGTGTAAAATAAGGAGACCTGTTGACCTGTTGAGTTCCTTTCCTTCCACTGTCTTTATGCAGTGGTCCTAGGTTTTTTTTAAACCACCTGTATTCATCTTTATTGTTACTCTTCTATTTTTACCTTTGGTTATCTGGCTCTATTTTTATTTCACAATTCCCAGTTCACGACTGAAGATGGGAAGCAGAAATGAGATCATCAGGGGTGGGGAAGGATTGGATACAGAAGAAGTGGAATTGGTGAGAAGAGAGCCCAACTATTTCAAGTTTAGGAAACTGTCCTTGTCCTTTGTGTTCTCCTATTTTCCTTGTCTCCTCTTCCCATACAGGCCTGTCATTGCATTCATCCTATTAATGTTCTTATCTCTATTCTGATTTGAGCTGTCACTTGCCTGGTTTTTACCATTACTTGTATTAACTTTCTGAACCACTCCAATCTATTTAGAAAAGGGAAGAAGTGTAATGTCTTTCTCCACTACCAACCTTATTATTTACAGTGTTTTTATAATACAGTTCTTATAACAGATCCTCATACTTTCTTAATTTTACAGGAAAATCAAAAGAATATCTGTTACCAAATGATTATCGAGTTTTATCATTCAAAAAGAATCAAAGCATAGAATTAGAAGTACATACAGAAATCCTAGTCACCCAAAATGCCCATCACAGAACGTGAAGTGGGTTACAGCATCAACTAGGGACGAAAATCACACGAGAGAACAAAGGGAAAAATATAATTTTGTTGAATAGGCCTACTATTAACTTGGGACAGAAAGGAGCTTTCTAATACAAAAATATGTAATATACGTAGAAGTAACCAGACATATGATTATTAGCTGCTTTATTCTATAGAATATTTAATTTTCTCTCACTGTCAGAAAATCCAGACTGAACCACCTTATCTCACTTCTGTTAGCAGTCACAAGGCTTCACACATGCAAAGCACAGTTAAGTGTAAATAAAAAGGAACCAGTCTGTTACATAACACAAAACCATCTATGAGCAGACATACTAACCGATTCTGACTAGTATCAATCTGGTTCAGCAGAAAGCATAAGCAGTTCAAGTTGAAATCCAGCCTAAGGAGTGTCAGGGTTTGCAAGAACTACTTCTTAACAAGCAAAACAGATCAAAATCACTGATCAGTTCATTTTGACTACGTCAGAGTGATGAAATTTGTTTGATTACAGTCATAGCACTTCAAGAAGGTTCTATTGGCTTTATGTCGCACCAACACAGGTAGGTCTTGTGGCGACTATTGAATACGAAAGGGCTAGGAGTGGGAAGGAAGCAGCCGGGGAAAACCACCTTCAGGGCTGCCGAGAGTGAGGCTTGAACCCACTATCTCCCGAATGCAAGCTAGCAGATGTGCATCCTTAATCAAACAGCCAACTCGCTCGGTACTTCAATACTCGCAATGGTTTTCACAAAAGCAAGGTGTTTATTTTCCTTTCGAAGTCAAGTAAAGAATTAAGAGTAATGAACTGAAAACCTAGCATTTACATTTAGCCCACTCTTGATATAGAACACCATAGATCATGTTATCACAAAGTACAGTACTAAAGTGTTCAACTTTTCTACTTGTTAATGCATTCACTGTTAAACACATCAGCTGATGTTTACGTATTAACTGCTGCCTGCACCAAACACATTTTTGGATGTTTTTAGAACACTGATTAAAATAGTTGCTTTATTTCCCGTTGATGACATCCAAATTCAAAGGAACATGCTACTGTATATTGATCAGTGCTTTCATTTATCGATTTCTGTATTTAGTTTTTTTAATTAAGAAGAAAGGTTCGCCTGAATGGGCATTAGATTATAAACTAGGTTTTACAATAGCCACTCAACGATTTTGTTCTCACTTGGCATATGGTTATATGATATCTATCACACTTTTTACAGCACAGAATACACACACAACTTTCGTTAGGATCTTTATAGGTTTTGTTCACACAAATCTTATGGTGAAAGCCAGGAATGGCAAGTCGTGTTATGTCTTTGCTCTTGTCTTTCTCTGGCCCAGTTCCAGTCGAGAATGGCGTCTGTGGTGTAGAAATCTAAATCGATTTCTCTCCTCTTGGCTATTCTTCCTTCTATATGCTCAGTATAGCTTCTTGTGGATGGCAGTGATAGTTGTAACCTCAGATTTTTTACATAGGATTCTTTAGCTAGTTCATAAACCAGCCTTGTCAGTGCAAATTTCCCCACTCTCAATACATGCTTTAAAAATAGACTCTTTACACTCTCAATTTTTGCCAGGTTTTTAATTGACAAGTGTTCCCAAACTACCTGTAAGCCGTAAGTTGCTATTGGAGATATGGTTGTCTTGAAAAGGGTCATTGCTGTGGCCAGGGACAGGTCCATAAAATTCTTGATATTATAAATTGCTCTTATCACGGCTACTGTTCTCTCTTGTAAATGATGTCAGAATGATTTTGCTGTGACTTGCAGGGTTATTCCTAGATACCTAAATTTATTGACCATTTCTAGTGGTTGTCCATTCAAGTAGAATGTGTCTTTCATTGAGGTTTTTCCTCCCTTCCTAAAAGTCATCTGAACTGTCTTATTCGGATTCATTTCAAGGCGATTCATTTTCACCCATTTCTCGAGATCTGTTAGTGTCTTTTGCATTTCCTCTCTGCTCTGGAAACCTATTACAATGTCGTCTGCATATAACATACGTGAAGTTCTGGAGTTGTCTTTGTGATATCAGTAATGTCTGCTGGGGTGATGTTTAATAACAGCGGACTTAGGGGATCGCCCTGTAGCACGCCGTTCGTCTGTATGGCGGGTTTTGAAGTAGTGACGCCATCTTCTATAACAATTGTGTTGAACCTCAAAATGTTTTCCAATGATGGTGTTATCTGATTATTCACTCCAGTCATGTTTTTAACTGTTTACATTATGATTTGTTTGTCTAATAGGTCAAACGCTTTCTTACAGTCAATGAAGACTGCATAGTATTTGCCCTTTCTCAGGGCCTATTCTATCTCTCCAAGCAAGCAAATAACTGCCTGTATAGTGCTTCTCCAGCGAGTGAATCCAAACTGACAGTCCGGTATATTCGCCTCTTCTTCCAGTCTGTTTGCTATTATCTTTGTGTAGATCTTAAAGGGAATATTTTCCAGTGCCATTTCTCTGTATGAGTTGGGGTAGTTTGTTCCTCCTTTACCTTTATACAGAACTTTTATTGTGGAGTGTCTCCATCTGTCTGAAATTAATCCTGTACTAAGGCAGTAGTTGAATATGATGGTCCAAAGTGGTAGTAGCATTCCAATGAACTGTTTTGAGATGTTCATAGTAAATCTGGTCGGGGCCAACTGCCTTCCTGTTTCTTGCTTGTTTCACTGCTTCTAGGACTTCTGTTTCCTTTATGGGTCGTGATGTAGTTGTATTGTCTATCCCTGAAGGGTGACTCGAATTTTGTAAGTAATCAAAGTTTTGGCTCTTCAATATTTCCCCAAAGTGAGTTTCCCATGTACTCAAAGGTATATCCTTGCCCTTTGGTGTTGCTTTCTTCCATAGTGTGATAAAGGGGTCTAACTGTGCTTTTTCCACCAATTTCCTAGCCTCTGCTTCCATATATGCTGACCGCTTTTCTTGTAGTAGTTATCTACATCCCTTTCTATGGTTTGCATAGATCTGTAAATACAAATCCGATCCTATAGTTCTTGCTCTGTACAGGGCTATGAGGGTTTCTTTCCCTTTTGCATAGCATTCATTGTCAAACCAAGGTTGGGCCCTTCTCTGCCTGCATTGCTTTGTTGCTTGTTGTAGAGCTGTCGTCAGTTTTACCACAGCCCCATTTAGGTCACCTTTCTCTATGAGGTGAGCTGCATTTTCTGTTTCCCCATTTTCTATAAGTTTGGCTAAATCAAGCATTCTTGAGGGGTTTGGCTGCTTCTTCCCTGCAGGTTGGGATTGCTTATGTCTCCCAATTGTGAAATCTGTAGCTAGCGGCAAATGCTTTCTAATAGGTGCTGCTCCCGAATTCCACAAAGTTTCTTGCTTAATTATAGTTATTCCTTTTCCTTTGTAGAAAATTAAATCTACACTGCTAGATCCGTTGGGTGCGATATATGTCTTCTCCTCCTCCTTGTTTACTAGTAGGAAACCTTCATCCTTCATCATATCAAGCATTAGTTCGGTTTTTGTATTTAATTTGTCTATCCTGTAGTTGAAATACCCTATTATAAATATGTTTCTGTCTCTATTGTTCAATTCTGCAATAGCTGTTGCAAGATTTTCTATAACCATTTCTGTACTGGAGTTCGGATTTATATATACGCAAATGACATTTCTGTAGTTCTCACATTTACCATATTGTCTTTATACGAATCTCTCAGTTTCCCCAACTGTATCCCTCAGGAAACAAGATACACCTCCTTCTGGTCTCCCTCTTGTGGGTATTGCAGGTGCATGAATGCTGTAGAACCCAGATATGTATATTGGATCTAACATAAATGTTTCTGTGGTTAAGAACAGATCCATTTGTTCGATTGTCTTAAATGGTATAAATGGCAGTGCGTTTTTCAGTCCTTCAGAGTTCCATAGTATAATTCTTGCCCCCCTCCCATTTTCCCCGAGGGAAACTCCCTCGTTTTTCCTGCGTGAGAAGCGAAAACGCCTCACTAGTACATCTCTTGGCCAGAAGGCTGACTTGTTTGCAGTATCCAGGTGTTGGAAAGGAATTCCAACTTTGAAAGCTTTCTTCGTCCCTAGCATTGACAGTTCCTTACATTCCAGTGTAACTGGGATTCCATTCTTAACTAAGTATTCTGTTATCTTTTCTGGTGTGGTGTCTTGCCTTAATTTTTCCACACACAACCAGGCTGTTTTATCCGCTGCCTGTAAATCGTTATTTACCTTCTTAGTGCCGATTACCAATCTGTCCAAAGAACAATCTTGTTTTCTTCTTCTACTTTTTGCAGTGTGCCAAGCATTGTTGTCATGATCCTCATCTCCACCAACTCCATTGACATTCTCCTCTCTGCTTTGATCTTTGCTGCCAAAATCCTGCATTCCTTGAGTCATAACTTGTGTATAAGATTCCTCCTCCTTGTCATTCGCCAAGCTAGTTGGTCGTGTTCTATGATTTATCGTGGTCTTTTCTGGTGTTTTAATGTTCATTTGAGAGATTGTTATGCTTAACTTTTCTTCCAAAACTGTATCTAATTTTGTGGTTGTGAATTCAGACATATTTTCCACTTTTTGCATCAATTCTTTCATTATTGAGTTGTTCATTATTAAGTCTTCGATTTTTTCCACCAGTCTCTACGTTATGTCTTTTTGATATTTCAGGGTTTTTAATGCTTTAATGCATTCAGTGCATAGCCAGGTTAAGTTGCAACTGCTTTTCAGCATGATGTGAAATTCTCCTTGCTTCAAAGACATAATTAAACTTCTCCGGTTAATCTGATAAAAATTGATATTTTAAGAAAATGGCACAATTTTAAAAGGGAAGGATGTTACGGAAGACATATCGTGTATCAGCAAGTAAATTAATACACACTGAAAAAGTTACAACTGCTGCATTTTTGGTCCTGAGCACAAATAGAGACATGCAGTTAAACTGTTCAATCAAACATCACCACTGATCTGCATTTAGGGCAGTTACCTAGGTGACAGATTCCCTATGTGTTGTTTACCTTGTATTTTCTTAAATAATTGCAAAGAATTTGGAAATTTATTGAACATTTCCCTTGGTAAATTCTTCCAGTCCCTAACTCCTCTTCCTATAAATGGATATTTGCCCCAATTCCAATTTTCTCTTCATATTTTGCTTTGCTACTTTTACAAACACCACTCAGATTTATTTGTCTACTAATGTCATTTCACACCATTTTTCCACTGACAGCACGGAACATACCACTTAATCGAGCAGCTTGTCTCCTTTGTCCTAAGTCTTCCCAACCCAAACTTTGCAACATTTCTTTGGATTTTTTCCAGTTCTCAAATCAAGTAATCCTGGTGTGGGTCCCATACACTGGAACCATACTCTAGTTTAGGTCTTACCAGAGACTTATATGCCCTCTCCTTTACATCCTTACTAACCCCCCACCCCTCAAAACACAACAACCCTGAAGGGCCTTGGTCTACCAAGCAATCACTGCTCAGCCCGAAGGCCTACAGATTAAGAGGTTTAAGAGGTGCCTTGTGGTCAGCACGACGAATCCTCTCGGTCGTTATTTTTGGCTTTCTAGACCAGGGCCGCTACCTCACCATCAAATAGTTCCTCAATTGTACTCACATAGGCTGAATGGACCTTTAATTAGCCCTCAGATCCAGGTAAAAATCCCAGACCTGACCGGGAATCGAACCTGGGGCCTCCGGGTAAGAGGCAGGTACATTACCCCTACACCGTGGGGCCGGCTTATAAATCCTTACTACAACCCCTAAATACCCTCATAACCACGTGCAGAGATCTGTACCCTTTATCTATCTATATATATATAAAATAACTTGTCCTGACTGACTGACTGACTGACTGACTGACTGACTGATTCATCATCGCAGAGCCAAAACTACTGGATGTAACGAAATGAAATTTTGGGGATATATTCATATTAAGATGTAGGTGCTCGCTAAGAGAGGATTTTCGGATATTCCTTCGCTAAGGGGGTGAAAAGAGGGGTGAAATTTTAAAATGAGTGTGTCTATATCTCGAAAGTTTAAAAGTTTACAGATGTAAAAGTTGGTATTTAGAATCTTCTTTAAAAATAAGGAAACACGTATTTTTTTGTTTTCAGAAAATCCCAATAGGACGGGTGAAACGGGGTGAAAATGGGGAAATTGGGTTGAATGCCCTTAATCAGTATACCAGTACTTATATCTCAGAAACTGAAGATATTACAGACCTGAAAATTGGTGTTTGGGATCTCCTTTAAAAATAAAGAAACACGTATTTTTTTGTTTTTGGAAAATCCAATTAATGGGGGGGTGAAAAGGGGATGATTTTTTAAAATGAGTGTATCTATATCTCAAAACTGTTACAGTTTATAGATGTAAACATTGGTATTTAGAATCTCCTTTAAAAATAAAGAAACACGTATTCTTTTGTTTACGGAAAATCCCAATAGGAAGGGTGTAAAAGGGTGAATAATGGGTTGAATGCCTTTAATGAGGCTACTTATATTTCAGAACCTAAAGATATTACAGACCTGAAAATTGGTATTTGGGATCTACTTTAAATGTAAAGAAACACGTATGTTCTCGTTTTTGGAAAATCCAAATATTGAGGGGTGAAAAAGGGGGTGAATTTTTTAAAATGAATGTGTCTACATCTTAAAACTTTAAAATCTACAGATGTAAAAATTGGTAGTTAGAATCTCCTCTAAAAATAGAGGAACACGTATTTTTTTGTTTCCTGTAAATCCCAATAGGAGGGGTGTAAAAGGGTAAAAAATGGGTTGAATGCCTTTAATGAGGATACATATATCTCAGAAATGGAAGATATTACAGAACTGAAAATTTGTATATGGGATCTCCTTTAAAAATAACAAAACACGTATTTTTTAGTTTTTAGAAAATCCTATTAATGGCGGTTAAACAGAAGTGACAAATTGGGGTGAATTTTTTGAAAGATTATCTTGGAAACGTAAAATGTTACAGACGTAAAAAGTGGGTGTTTGGAATCTCCTGTAAATGTAAAGAAACATAGGTGATTTGTTTTTGGAAACTCCACTTAAGGGGAACCCAAAAGGGGTGAAATTTTAAAATGAGAATTTTTACAGTATATCTAAAAAAAACTAACATGTTACAGAAGTGAAAAATGGTATTTTTATCTCTATTAAACATAAAGAAACGTGTATTTTTAATTTTCGGAAATACCACTTGGGTGGAGGGGGGGTAAAAGTGACTGAAAATGGTGTTGAATTCTTTTAATTAGGCTACTGATATCTTAAAAATGAAGATGTTACAGACGCGAAATTTGATATTTGCAATCTGCTTCAAAAGTAAAGAAACACGTATTTTCGGAAAATCCAATGAAGCGGGGGGAGGGGGGTGAAAGAATTGAAAAATTGACTTTAATTGTATGAGAATATATACATCTAATAAAAACTAAAGTTGTTACAGACGTGAAAATTCGTATTTGGATCTCCTTTAAAAACAAAGAAAAACGCGTTTTGGGGGGAAACCATCTTGGGGGGCGGGAGTGTAAAGGAGTTGAATTCCTTTCATGAGGACACATAAATCTAAAAGTGAAGAAGTTAGAATCGTGATAATTGGTATTTAGAAGATCCTTCACTATTAAAGAAAAAAGTATTTTTTGCGGGAAAATTCACATGGGGGGGGGGGGGAGTAGTTTGAAATGAAGTGACAAAAGTAAATTATATTTATGGGGATATTTATATCTCAAAACTGAAGGTAATAGACGTGAACATTGGTGTTTGGAATCTCCCTTAAACATAAAGAAACACGCCTTCTTTTAATTTTTTTGGGGGGAGGGGGTTGGCAGTAAAAACTAACGGCGGTGGGGTGTAAAAGGAGGTGAGACCAATTGATTTTACTGTTCTTAATGTACTTATAAGGATCCTCCGTTGCTCAGGCGGCAGCGCGCCGGCCTCTCACAGCTGGGTCCCGTGGTTCAAATCCCGGTCACTCCATGTGACATTCGTGCTGGACAAAACGGAGGCGGGACAGGTTTTTCTCCGGATACTCCGGTTTTCCCTGTCATCATTCATCCCAGCAACACATAATAATAATAATAATAATAATAATAATAATAATAATAATAATAATAATGTTCCGGAACGTCGTCAAATATGCGGACCGCGCTGAAAACGGCTCCTGGACGGGTAATGACTAAGAATGCAGTCCGGCCGCGGGTTCAGTGCCGCCAAGGCACCCAATATGACACCACGCCAGATCTCCTGAAGGATTTTATCCAGATTAAAAATGATTATAGGAAAATACGGTATGGCAAAGATTTACGGACCCAACTGACCGGGAAGAACACCTGAGCCTAGCCCGGGAAGTACGAAATCGATTGCTGGAAAGGAAGATTGAAAAATGGGAGGAAACGTGCCGTAATCTAATAGAAAACGAGTCAGATCGGGAATTTTGGTGGATTCTCGCTGAAAATGTGTCAGATCGCGAATTTCGGCGGATTATATATCTAAAACAATAAGCATTCAATTATAAATTTCAGTATAATACCATAGCGAAGCACGGGTACCTTGCTAGTTTACAATACCGTTTATATGATTACCCTAATGAATATCTTTCCTTATATTAACACATAGGTACTTTCTGGTGATAAATTAAAACTACCCCACTCTTAAAAAGGAAGTTAATTTTATTCACTAATTCATAAACAAAAAGAGGAAAAGAATTGTTTAGCTAAGAAAAAAATAATATATTTGTTGTATGTCCGGCGCTCTCTTCTCGCTCAGCCAGCCAGCTGCACGCGCGCCTGTGTATCATTCTGCTAGCTTCGACGCGCAGCCCTCAGTGCGCGTGCCTGACCATCGAGTGTACTATAAATAGGAGCTCCCGGCCTGCTCACTTGCCCACTTGCCCCGGTGTCCAGCTCCAGAATACACCCTACGTCGAGCACGGAGGCTACTCCTCTTGAAAATGTGCTTCGACCAGGTGGACTGAATTTCTGGCAGTACGAGGTTTCACCTCTGGTCACCGCTCCCTTACCTGTTTCCGCTGCCTATGTTCCGTAATTCTTTTACAAGCCATTTTCATTCCCTAATATATGCAAGCTCCCTTAGTTTCGCTAGGTGGAATTTCTTCAATCAATTGAACTTGCTTTTTAGGAATTCAGGCACTTCAACAAACAAGGACTCTCATGAACATTTATGTTAGTGTGCCAGATAGTTCTCGACTATCAACGTGTCAATTCACAAAGACTATCTTTTCAAGATAGAAGTGTATATAAAGACTGCAAACCTGTACATATTGTATAAAGACAGACTTTTCTCAAGATTCAATATTTCTTTTTGCTTCAAAATAAATTTCAGTTATTGGTGTAAATATCATAAAGTGAAGCAATAAAAGTTGTGTTCTGTAAACTTCAACCTTGGTTACAACAATATTTTTGTAACTAAAATACAGCATACCTTAAATTTCATAATTAGCTGGTAAATAACAAGCATTTCATGAACTTGTTTGAGAAGTTTATAAGGTTTATAGAAATCGTAAATGCACTGAGGGTTCATCTTTCTGTTGCTCACTGTCCCCACACTGAACTGTCACTGCTTTGATCCTATTATCTGTTCCTCTTCATGCTCATTTCTTTCTATATTTGACTATTTGTCACTTGTTTATTTCTTACAACTGCTGACCCACTGGGTCATTTATCATTTAAGAAAAGGCTAGGAAAACAACAGACAGGAAATCTGCCACCTGGGCAACTGCTCTAAATGCAGATCAGTAGTAATTGATAGTGATCCTCTTCTCTTTAGATGCTCGTAGCCTTTATTCATCTACCTTTTTGTCTTTCCTTTTTTCTGTCTTTACCCAAATTCCTCATTATCCTACACTTCCCACATTAAGGTTCTCCCTTCAGAGTGTTTATACCATCCTCTTGATGAAGCTGGGAAACAGACACATGCATACTGGGAGCTGAGAAAACAGACATAGAGGAACTGGGATTGATAAGGAAACACCTTATCTACCTGAAGACAGCTGTGTAAGAAGACGTTGAGATTGTCCTGGATCTTTGGTATTTTCACATTAGTCCTCGTCTCTTCTTCTCTTTCCACAAGCTCTGTCATTATGCTTATCCTATTTTGAATTTCTTTCCATGTTCTTATCTTTATATATGACCTAGTAAACAGCAGAAATAAATTGGTATATCTAATTTTTAAAGCACTGCATTCAATTCATGCAATGTACTGTACTGTACTGTATTTACATGCCTTCAGTGACTCTTAAGCTAGTTAAAGCTAGGTTATATAATGGGAAGTGAGGAAATTACCTTCTAGAATTACCATGACTGCTAAGATGAGACAAAAAAAAAAAACCACCCTGAATTGCCAATATAATTCACACATATGCCAAGGAGCTAAAGCAAAACTACTGTACAATTCACTTCAGTTTAGATACGGTACTTAAAGGAGCATGGCATTTCAGCATGATATGTTAATTGTTTGGATGATTTAGAAAATAATAAACAATGATGGAATTGGACGACTTTGCAAAGGACCTTTGTATCATTTAGCAGTAATAAAAGGTGATCATTTAGCAGTAATAAAAGATGGATTGAGGAGATTTCAGAGAAATAGCAGAAAACTTGTCTCTAACACAAAATGCACCTCTGTGGCATATGAACCTGCTGTTCAGACATCAAACAGAGAAGTTCAATCATGAGCTCCAATTGGTCAGGAAACAATTATACTGAAGGCATTATAAATATACACTATCTGATAAAAATTGTCCAGACACCTCTCTGTTCATGTAAACTAGAGCCAAGGTATCACTACAACTGTTGTTGCTGCTGCTACAGTAGATTGCCAAGAGCTTGATGTTGTTCAGTGGTATGAGGTACCTGCAGAATGGGTGGAACAAGGGAGCTTAGTGACTTCTGGACATAGAAAAGTTATTGGTTGCCACACCAGTAAGCAGTCAGGATCATTCCCACCCCTTTCAAGTTACCGAAGTCAACTGTTGGGGATGTGATCACGAAGTGGAAACAGCACAGAGTCGGGTGGCCACGTGTGTTGACTGCCGACAGGGACTGTTGAGCATTGATGAAGGTGGCTTGGGAAAACATCATGACATCTGCAATACCATCATTTCGCATGTAGCACAATGACTGTGCATGAGATTAGAGAAGGCCTGGGGTTAAAGGCTCAGGCATCAACTCATACACCTCAAATTTCATTGATGAACACTAAGTGCTGCATTCTATGATGGAACAAGTGCCATTACTGCCTTAATCCCATCACACACCGCTGGGATGAACAAGAACGGCAACTTTGCTCCACACCACAACATTAACTATTCTCACTACAGCGCTGCAGGAAGAATGGCCTGCCATTTCTCTGGAGATGTTCCGACTCTGGTAGGCAGACACAATTCAAGCTGTAATAAAGGCCAAGTGTGGTCCACTCTGTATAATGTCCATTAATGGACAATATACATTCATCATGATTATAGACTGTTATGCCTTTCAGCATTCAGTCTGCAAGCCTCTGTGAATTTACTGAACATCGCCACAATCCTCCATTTGCAACTAGTGCTGTGGCCTCATTTAGTTCTTTACCTTTTATCTTTATATCGTTGGAAACTGAGTCTAACCATCGTTGTCTTGGTCTTCCTCTACTTTTCTTACCCTTCATAACAGAGACCATTATTCTCCTAGGTAAATTATCGTCCTTCATTCGCCTTACATGCCCCCACCATCAAAGCCGGTTTGTGTATACAGCTTCATCCATTGAGTTAATTCCTCACTTAGACTTTATCTCCTCATTCCGAGTACCCTCCTGCCATTCTTCCCACCTGTTTGTACCAGCAATCATTCTCGCTACTTTCATGTCTGTTACTTCTAACTTATGAATAAGATACCCTGAGTCCACCCAGTTTTCGCTCCCGTAAAGCAAAGTTGGTCTGATAACAGACTGATGTATAGTTTTGTCTGGGAGCTGACTTCCTTCCTACAGAATACTGTTCACTGCAACTGTGAGCTCAATGCATTAGCTTTACTGTGCCTTGATTCAATCTCTCTCACTATATTATGATCCTGGGAGAACACACATCCTAAATACTTGAAATTATCTACCTGTTGCAGCTTCGTATCACCAATCTGACATTCAATTCCCTTGGACTTCTTACCTATTGACATCAATTTAGTCTTCAAAAGGCTAATTTTCATACCATACTCATTGCACCTATTTTCAAGTTCCAAGATATTAGATTGCAGGCTTTCAGCAAAATCTGCGATTAAGACAAAGTCGTCAGCATTGGCCAGACTGCTTACTACATTTCCACCTAACTGAATCCCTCCCTGCCACTTTATAAATTTTAGCAGATGATCCATGTAAACTACAAACAACAAAGGTGAATGATTACAGCCTTGTCTAACCCCTGTAAGAACCCTGAAACAAGAACTCGTTCTACCATCAATTCTCACTGCAGCCCAATTGTCAATATAAATGCCTTTGATCGATTTTAATAATCTACCCTCAATTCCATAGTCTCCTAGTACGGCAAACATCTTTTCCCTTGATGCCCTGTCATGCTTTCTCTAGATCTACGGAATATAAACATAACTGTCTATTCCTCTCGTGCCATTTTTCAATCACCTGGCGCATACTGAAAATCTGATTCTGACAGCCACTCAGTGGTCTGAAACCACACTGATTTTCATCCAATTTCCTCTCCACCACTGATCGCACCCTCCCTTCCAAGATGCCAGTGAATGCTTTGTCTGGTATACTAATCAATGAGATGCCTCAATAGTTGTTGCAATCCTTCCTGTTTCCTTGCTTATAGATAGGTGCAATTACTGCTTTTGCCCAATGTGAAGGTACCTTACCAACACTACACGCTAATTTTATTACTCTATGAAGCCATTTCATGGAGTTTATTTACCACCTTTTCCACTTCCTCAAGCTAATTTCACCAATATCATTTTCCTCGTCCCATGAGCTCGGTTGTTCGCAACACTACCAGGCAGATTTCCTTTTACGTTTAGAAGACTTTCAAAGTATTCCCTCCACCTGTCCAGTGATTCCCCGGGATCTATTATGAGTTCACCAGAATTACTCCAACACTGTTCATTTCCTTTATCCCTCCCTTCCTAACATTATTACTGTCCAGAAAGGTTTCCCTGCTGCTTGACCTAGCCTTTCCAGGTTATTACCAAAATCTTTCCACGACTTCTTTTTGGATTCAACAACTATTTGTTTTGCTCTGTTTCTTTCATCCACGTACATTTCCCTGTCTGCATCAGCCCTTGGTTGGAACAATTTCTGATAAGCCTTCTTTTTACATTTACAAGCTGCTCTCACTTCATCATTCCACCAAGATGTTCGCTTTTTCCCATCTTTACACACAGTCGTTCCTAGGTATTCCCTTGCTGTTTCAACTACAACATCCCTGCATGCCACTCGTTCTCTTTCTATATCCAGAACCTGCTTACTGTCCAATGTTCGGAACTTCTCACTAATCAAATCCAAGTACTTCTATCTAATTTCATTGTCCTGGAGATTTTCTACCCTTATTCGTTTGCAGACAGATTTCATTTTTCTATCCAAGGCCTAGAGATACTTAGTTCACTACAGATCAAATAGCTGTCTGTATCATCAAAAAATCCCTGAAAAACCTGTACATTCCTAACAGATTTCCTGAATTCGGTTAAGATACAGTCTATTATGGATCTGTTACCCCTACCCTCCCATGTGTAGCGGTGAATAGTCTTATGCTTGAAGAATGTATTCATAACTACTAAACCCATATCAGCACAGAAGTCCAGCAAATGCTTCTCATTCCTAGTAGCTTCCATATCTTCCCCACATTTACCAATCACCCTTTCATATCCTTCACTTCTTTTTCCAACTCTTGCATTGAAATTGCCCATTAGCACTATCCTATCCTTGCTGTTGACCCTGACTACGATGTCACTCAGTGCTTCATAAAACGTGTGAACTTCATCCTCATCTGCATCCTCACATGGTGAATATACTGAGACAATTCTCATCCTAATTCCTCCAACTGCCAAATCTGCCCACATCATTCACTCATTTACATGCCTAACAGAAACAATGTGGCGTGCAATAGAATTTCTGATGAACAGTCTTACCCCAGCCTCTGCCCTTACCTTTTTAACACCCGTTAAGTACACTTAATCTATCTCTTCCTCATTATCTCCCCTTACCTGAATAGCATTTATTCCTAGCACATCCAGATGCATCCTATTTTTTGACTTGGCCAGTTCTATTTTCTTTCTTTTATAAGCCCCATTAATATTGATAGCTCCCCATCGAATAGCATTTTGTTTGCCAAGTTGTTTCCAAGGAGTCCCTAGCCTGTCAAATGGGAGTGGGACTCTATTACTCCCATAGGTCTGAGGCTTGCTTAAAATGTTCTGGGCTCAGTAAATTCATTGAAGCAGGATGCTACCGTACTTACACATAGTCCAAGTGAGGATCTCTCCTCTAACTACAGTAACACACACCATGAACCATACTGGGTCAAAGGAAAATTCAGGACAGTTTCAAGTAGGTGTCCAGATACTTTTGAACAAATAATATAAATTTCAGAAGGGGACACTCAAGGGCAAATCACAGGAGCATACTTCATGTAAAACAGAAAACTTGTGGCAAGCAAAACAGATGAATAGAGCAGATAAAAGACCACATGTTTCAAACAGGTCACTGCTGATAGGAATGATGATCATTGCAACCCAACTGTTAGTAGAATGGAAGGACAGGGCACAGAAGGAGAAGTGAATAAAATGCACTAAGTATATTTGCTTCACAATGATCCATCTACCTTTGATTTGGATCCTTGGGGCAAGATTCTTCTAAGGTTTAGGTTTTGAGTCATTTTCTGAAAAATGGAATTGAAACACACATGCAAGTATCTTGCATTTACAAATCTTTACACACAAATCCATTCCTACCTACCGTAATTTTCTTCTCAGATCTCTATTAATGATATAACTACTACTACTGACTAGAAAAACATTCTGTCCAAATACAGAAATATCAATACACATTCACTGTTCCCTTGGCCTCCTCCACACCAGTCAAAGTCAGGAAACAATTTTCTTCTATTACAACAGTAAGGAAAGCAAGTTGCTATTTGAATACTGCTCTCTAAATGAAAATATCCTCAGTATAATTGAACTGAAAAGTTCTTGCATCCATCCTGTTTGACTGGTATCTGTGTGTTAATGAAAGCTGGAAGGAACATGGATGTGTACAGTTTATCATAAAACATAAAATATACTCAGAACAAAGAACAGTTTAAGAAACTAAAAAAAGTTTATATAACTATTTGCAGAATCTCATTTAAGTGGTACAAAATAAAAATTGGTCACCGAGAAAAGTGAAAACTGAGAGAACCTAGCACTTGCTTATTCAATTAGGTACCGTATATTCTTAATTTTAATTTGTATTTGTCTAGGGAAAATTAGAATGTAACCAACAAATAAAACAATCTTCTTTAATAGCAAAAGGCTATGGACTAACTCTATTCCACAAAAACAAGTGAAAACATTTACATATCTAGGGAACAAAATTACTGCAGGTGTACAAGGTTAAACTTATATTAAAAGCAGAATTTCCCAATCCCAAGTTAAAATAAAATTTATTAAAAGTCACATCTGAAGTTCTCTCTCTCCATGGCTCTGAAACGGAGTATTGGCAAAAATGAAATAAGAGGATTCGGGACATTCAAGCTGTGGGGTTAGAGATGGACGGCAAAAATTACTAATGAGGATGGGCTTACCAGAAAAAAAGAGCAATTAAAACAAAGAGATTGGCTTATTGGATACTTGTACAGGCACAACGACTTTATAGCTAGCGGGAGGGAGGAAAGGAAGAGGCAGGCCAAGATTGCAGTTCACTAACCAAATCCTATGTTGGAATGAAATGACTAATGGAATAAAGGGAGGAGTGGAGAAGAATAGCTGCCAACCTATCTTCAGACTGAGTAGGCCATGATGTAGTGAAACATCTTGCACATTATATTGTAAGGAACTTTATTTGTATCAGATGCTCTTGTTTTAGCACATGTAGGAATATAAAATGACCAAGTGGTAAATAAATTCTACCAGCATTCTTCAATAAAAAGACCTTACATTAAGTAGAAGCGTGCAATGTGAATTCTACATTCGGAGAGAGCGAGAGAGAGCGAGAACGAGAGAGAGAGAGAGCGAGAGAGAGCGAGAGCGAGAGAGAGAGAGAGAGCGAGAGAGAGCGAGAGAGCGAGAGAGAGCGAGAGTGTGTGTGTGTGTGTGTAGAGTACGTTTCATATATCACACTGATCACTGAAACAACAAATGACTTGAACAAACCTGAGGCTGTAAATGGAAGGTGGATACTATCCATGACTTCGAAAGCCAGTATTCTGTGCCCTAAAAACCTGACCAGTGGTCAATGAAACTGTTATACTTTTGTAATATCTTTCTTCTCATCTCGCACATCTCACATGAAGACTGAAGATGGTCTCACAACGAGTGTTGAAGGCTGCCCTCCTAGAAGCAGAAATACGTATGGAAGAATCGGGACTGATGAGGAGAGAGAGCCCATCTATTTTCAGACTGCAATGTATGAAGATGTAGAGATTTGTGTTTTCATGTTTGTACTCATCTCCTTATCTTCCCATATTGTGCTTATTTTATTGTGGGTTCCAGTTCCTGACTGCTATATTCTTGTTAAATAATTCTGAACTGAACAAAAAAAAACCAAATCCCATGGTACAACAGCTGTAAAGGGCCATAGCCTACCAAGCAACCACTACTCTGCCCGAAGCCCTGCCGATTATGAGGTGTCGTGGTCAGCACAAAGAATCCTCTGTGCCATTATTCTTGGCTTCCTAGACCGGGGCCGCCATCACACTATCAGATAACTCCTCAATAAGAATCACGTAGGCTGAGTGGACCTCGAACCAGCCCTCAGATCCAGGTAAAAGTCTGTGACCTGGCCAGAAATTGAACCCGGGACCTCCAGATAAGAAGTAGGCAGGCTACCCCTACACCGCAGGGCCGGTTATTCTGAACTGAACAGGAACATTATATTCAGACTGAACTCTGATGACAAAGCCTCAAGAAATCTGAAATGGGTGACCTTCAATCCTCCTAAATAAAATTTCACTAAGAGGCTGACAGAACACTTGCAACTTGATATTTTGTTCTTTTTAATAACAATATTATGAAGACAAATTAACTATTCAAGATATTGAGAAGGGGAAAAAAAACCAATATCAGTTTCTCAAAATACAGGAATGTTAGTTGAGAAACTCGGGTCTTGTTAATAAAGAAATTAATTTATAAACTGCCTGCCTTAGTGATGGAAAGGACATTTAGGGCCTACATATAAAACTTGAAATTACGTATATGAGGGGAAATTCCACACTATTTCTATTTATTTACAGATGTATTTACAACTCCAGTGTTTCTAGCAGCTATACAGACACTGGCAGACTTGCAAAGCAGCCAAGGACTACTAGTCTGAGAAAAGATATGTGCATCTCTCTAAATGCACGTGAACATCCCAGAATATGGCATTACAAAACCACAATCTATGAATTTATACATAAAACAACTATCCACTTGAGTTAGAATATGTCAGGTTCTTCAACACTTTAATTGCCATATTATTATAATAACAACAATAACAATAATAATAAACCAAACCAAACCCCATGGCAAAACAGCCCCGAAGGACCATGGCCTACCAAGCGACTGCTGCTCAGCCCAAAGGCCTACAGATTATGAGGTGTCATGCGGTCAGCCTCTCGGCCATTATTCTTTGATTTCTAGACCGGGGTCGTCATCTCACCGTCAGATAGCTCCTCAATTGTCATCGTGTAGGCTGAGTGGACCTCAAATCAGCTCTCAAATGCAGGCAAAATTCCCCGACCTGGCTGATAATCGAACCTGGGGCCTTCAGTTAAGAGGCAGGCATGCTACCCCTACACCACAGGGCCAGCAATAATAATAATAATAATAATAATAATAATAATAATAATAATGGTGGTGTGCAGCCTCCAGAGAGGCCTGGGGTAAATCTTTGAAGTTGACACCCATGGGCGACGTGCACGTCTATGAGGATCCTAGATAGGATGATCTCTATTGATGAAGACGGCACAAACACCCCTTGAACCAAAGGCCAGCATGCTAACCAGTTAGCCACATATATGGACAAGTTATTAAGAATTCCCAAGTTATAGAATACAGTAACACTCTAGGCCCCAATATTAGCATCAAGAAAATAAAACGATTGTCTTATGTCTTTGCCAGTGCTAGCCTAACATTCAATGGCTTACCAATACGAGGGTTTTACCAGAGTGTGAGAGATCTATTATGGAGTAAGGAAGTGCCAATACGATGCAAGCAAATTGTGTACAAGAACTACTTTCTAGCAATCTTGACATATGGAGCTCAAATTTGGGTAATGACCAAAACAGAGGAAAGTAAAATCCAGATAAGTGAGATGAAATTCCTCAGAAGTAAGATATAAGGTAATATGAGAAACACTAAGTGTATACGGAGTTGGAGACACTGAGGTGGTATGGGCACATGACAGGAATGGGAGGAACAAGGATCCCGAAGTCCAGTGGCGTATTCTGAGGGCTTCCAAAGCTATCAATGAAGCTCAAACCTCAAATGCGAACGATGGAAATCTAGCACATTATAATATAAGCATGTGACACATTGTTCCATTTACAAACCTTGAAAGCATTGAGAAGAAACGTCGCATGTACAGTATTTCTGAGAACAAAGCTTCAGTGAATGATACTGCAGCCCAGACTCTCGTCCCTCTCTCCTCGACTCACCTCACGCGGCTTGCTGCTGTATGACTGACAGGCGCGGGGACTGGGGGGGGCATAGGTGTGCTAGGCTTCGGTCCATCAGATCGCCACTGTTGTCAACCATGCATTACTCATCGTATATACTTCCTCACCTCATCCTTCGGACTTAATTATATAGATAACAGAGTGCTGGTATTTCACTCCTATTTACTTCTACATCCATACATCCTTGTAGGAAGACACTACAGGGCTGCTGTTATAGGAGTAATATAGTTTTATTTGTATAGATAGATCTGCTAAAATGAAATGCGATCTTTCAGATTTAGCGTTCTCTTTCGTTGGTTGGAATCGAACCCGTGATCATGGGTCGGACACCACCACTGATCTGCTGAGGAAGCTAATTAACCAGTGAATGATGGGTACAACCGCTATAAAATTCAACATTTTTGTTTTTTAATAATAATAATAATAATAATAATAATAATAATAATAATAGTGCATGGAATCTGTATAGGCTTGGCGGTGACCTAATGAGGATAAAATGCTTTTTTTTCTTTTCTTTTTTTGCGTCGCACCGACACAGATAGGTCTTATGGCGACGATGGGACAGGAAAGGCCTAGGAATGGGAAGGAAGCGGCCGTGGCCTTAATTAAGTTACAGTCCCAGCATTTGCCTGGTGTAAAAATGGGAAACCACGGAAAACCATCTTCAGGGCTGCTGACAGTGGGGTTTGAACCCACCATCTCCCGGATGCAAGCTCACACCTGCGCGGTCCTAACTGCATGGCCGAGGATAAAATGAATGGCGAAGACGTCATAAACACCCAATCCCCAAGCCAGGGGAATTAACAGTATGAGGGGGTTGATTCTTAAAATTGAACCACAGCCATTGGACCAAAAGCAAGCATTCTATCCATTTAGCCACAAAGCCGGACTTCAATTTGCTAAACCGTAGGCTACCATCTCGACTGATCAAGTGTTGATTATTGATAGTGGCAGAGGCCTGGGCAGTAGCTTGTGAAGCAGCCTTGACAATGCAACAGGTTTCTCTGTTGGCTATTGGCTGCAGCTCAAAATGCTGAAGGTTTGACGTTCACTAAACCAACCATCGAAAAGGGGTACCGTAACTTAAGTCTAGTGGTAGCCCACGTCTTGATCCCAGCATACGCCACTGCCGAAGTCGATGCTTGAACTGGACTTTAGAGGGAAATGATGGAAAGAATGAACTGAACAACAGGTAAGGAAGACAGTGACAAATTTTCAAGATATGTTTGATGAAGAATAGTAGAAAGACAGACAGAGATGGAGATCAAGGATCCACAACCCAATCCAAGATCAAACTGGGCAAGGGGAATGATGATGATGAGGACGACAACAACAATGATGATGATGATGATGATCATGGACATTGGAAGAAGGTTTTGTAACAACTGGATATTGGACAAGGAGATAAAATGCTGTATAGAGAATGGCCGTTGTGCTTTCATGAAATTCAAGGAAGTCCTTACAAGTACAGATTTGGATATCAATCTTAAGGTACTATTTGTCAAATGTTACATCTGCTGTATATTTCTGTATGACATTGAGAGAGGAGAACTATAAATGGCTACAAAGAAGAAGATTGAGGCCTTTGAGATGTGGACTTACCACAGGGTGATTAAAATTCCATGGATAGTGAGAGTAGCTAATGAATAAATCTTAAAATGTATAAAGATTGAGAACTATTTATTACAGTGAAGAAAAGAAAATTGTATTCTGGGACGTAACTAACCTGATTACCTTGTTGCTTGTTATTTAAAGTTGCCCAACATCTGAATACCAAATATTACCTTCTATAGTTGACTACAGAAGGGTAAGTCGAAGGCAAAATAGGGAAAAGAGGTGAAGAATATTGTGGTTGCGCAATATAAAGCAATGGACAGGCCTACTTAATGTCATCAAAACAGAAATGTTGATACCAACATACCTTAATGGGCCTGATGAAGAAGAGAAAAAAAAAGTAGTAGTAGTAGTAGTAGTAGTAGTATTAGTAGTAGTAGTAGTAGTAGTAGTACATATGCTCACCTACTCAAATCATAACTTACTAGCAGTTTCCCGATGGCTCCGCCCGCAATGTACAAATTATGGTGTTTTGTTACTCTCCTCATGGATGTATTTGCAAAGTTTCGAGTTAATGAAATAAAGCACATGATCTGCTGTGATAATAGAATGTAATATTATGTCAACAAAACACTTTAAAATACATCACACAAAGAAATTGAATTAAACGTTCCTTGGAACAACACTACGCGTCGGAACTGTTAAAAAGTCCTTCAAAGATCTTTGTCATGGAGACAAATGTACTCATAACTTTTCTTCGAATCTACCAATTCAAGTAGTTACTACCTCAAAAGAAAGCGCTTGATTCACTGAGTGTTTTTAGACCAAAACAAACTGCGTACCTCAATTAGAATGAAAGATATGTCTGCTTCAATGAAAAAAAATGTTGAAGAAATGAGACATTGAATGTGCACTCATAACATTCCTCAGAATCAACCAATTTGAATAGTTAAGAGCTGAAATGAAAGAGCTTGATCCACTGAGTGTTCTTTGCCCAAAACAAATTCTGATTACTTCAAAGAGACAAAAAAATTGAAAAATAAAATAATTTGAGGAAGGTGGAGGTTAGCTGATTTATAGTACCTGATGACAAATCTGTGCATGAATACCTTTCAGTTAAAAGAAAAATGAAGGAAATCGACCGGATAGAATGGCCGGTCTGACTAACTTTAGTTTTCATTTAAAAAAAGTATTATATAGATGCACGTTTTAAGTTTTCTTCACACCCCTAAGTCTAGTATCAAAGCCAACACACTAAATTAAAAAGTAAACAAAATAGGATAGGGTAGGGAAAACGAAAACAAACGGAAAACACAAGAACATACAAAAATGTAAAATAAATGAAATGGATACTTACCTTGACAGCAACAAGACACACACAAGAGCCGAATGTTAGCAGTGTTCTAGCTACAGACACAACAGAAGCTACACACTGTTAGGGAACGGTGCAGGTGCAGGTGGGAAGGGAAGGATACAGACCACAGTTTTTACCTCCTTGCACGCCAAATTGTGGATGATGGCAGAGCCACGATCCTGCAACTCAGGCTGTTCCGACAGCAGGCAGTGGACAGCCACCTTGGTGGTTACCCGGATGTTACTGATGGTAGCATTACAGTATTGCCACTCAGAGATGTACAACATCCACTCGGAACTGCTGAGGTTCTCGAACATGTTGCACATCTACAACAGAGAAAATATATTTTTCATTCTCATTTACAAAGGAAACTAAAAACACAAAGTAAACATGATGGTCATAGTCTCAAGAGAACTGTATCTGACAGGATTTACAATACTAAACATTTCAGGTCTGAATATGTCTCTCAGCTAGAAAACAATGAATGAAAATCCACAGCCTGTTTCCAGTCATTCGACCAGGTCAGGAATAGAATGAATGAAGCCCCATCTAGCGGCGAGGATAGGAAATGTGCCGGTTGCCAAAGCCTGTTACACTCCTCTGGGGCAATGATAAATGACTGACAGATAACTTTAAATGTTAATGGAGAGTGTTGCTGAAATGAAAGATGACAGGGAAAACCGGAGTACCCGGAGAAAATCCTGCCTTGCCTCTGCTTTGTCCAGCACAACTATCACGCAGGATTTGAACCGCAGTATCCAGTGGCGAGAGGTCGCCGCGCTGCAACCTGAGCCACGGAGGCTAGGAAACAATGCTGGTGTACAAAGTAAATACTGTGAGGTGAAATTTTTGCTACATAACATGGCAATGAAAGTTTATTCATTCTTGCATCAAAACAGATTATGTGTGTACAGTAGCCATAATGACAGCAAACAAAAATACTTCTCTCTACAAGAAAAAAGTATGATCAAAAGGAGATAATGCAAATTGTCTTGCTTTATTTTACATTTACATTTGCGGCTATTTATAATTACTTTTCCACACATTTTTTCTAAATTAAGTAATGTTTAACGACATTTTACATTTTAGAAAAAGTATCAGAGTGAAGAAAGAAAGTTGTTGGTGTGTGCTTAAAATCTACATTAAAGTAAAATTTATGTAAAATTTTATTTTTCACTAAAAAATTGTTTAAAAAATGAGATCTGAAAAGTAATTCTGAATTACAGGTAGTTCAAATTGTCCCCCTTGAATTACATATAGACCAGTTTCTACTCTTCACAGGATGTGATAAAAGCTGCTTTACCCAAAAAATTGTCATCATGTTTCATACTATTATTATTGAGAAATACGGTAAAGATTGTCAGTTATGTTCTGCCATCTGTAAATTAGTATCTAAATGATGTGAACTGTATATGACGAAACAGGCAAGGGCAGCAGAAAACATCCACAATATCTACTGCCTGTCTTAAGAGGCAATGAAATGGGAATCCCTAGGGGACCACCACCACCACCTCTCAAATAGGCCTGCTTGGAACCACAGTTCTTCAACTGTTGTACTTTGATCAATACTCAGTATTGTTGCATCTTCGCCAGGTGTAGCTCCTTTCTCTCCGCCGACCAGGAGGTACCTTTCTTCTTCAGTAGTTTTTCATGAAACCACAGACTTTCTTCAGGATGTCTTCCAGCCTATCTGTTTTACAGGTCCGTTGGCCCCAGTTCTTTATGTCATTCTCAGCCTCTGTCAACCAGGTGGTATGGACTCCTTGTTTTGCCAGAAGGTGAAAGGCAGTTGGTCAGTCTGTTGGGAGACAATCTTGCCACATGACAACAGAAAGCTACCCTCCTTTTCCTGACACAGTCAGAGAGCCTGTCTATCTGGAAGTAGAGATCTGAATTATGTTGTCTCTGGTATTCCCTATCTTCTAGTACCAGGCCGAACCTTTCAGAGAATTCTTCTCCTCTCTGATTTCCAGTATTTTAATCAAGCCTTTTCTGGGTAGATGATTGTAGGATTATGTTTCAGCTTCAGATTGCATGACAGGCATCACTTGTAGTGTTTCGAATTAGTCACTAGGACAGTTCCATCTTGTTAACTGTTGCAGAGAGGGCTGCTTTCTCTGACATGCTGTATTCAATCAGGTACCATGGTACTTAAATTTCTCCACTCGCTTGATTTTACCCTGTTCTAGTGACATTTCTCTGTCAGCCTCTTTGAAGTTGGTAAAATACTCTGCTTTCTCCAGTGACACTTGGGAGTCCCACTTTGGCTGCCTGTCCTCCGAGACAATTGATCTCAATTGCTGCTATTTCCAGAGATTCAATGATTAGTGGCATGTCGTCTGCAAAGGTCAGACAATCTACTCTTAGCTCTTCCCTCTTGTGACCCAGGTATACCCCACTTCAGACGCCCAAGCTGACCAGTTCCTTGTACTATTCTCTCGTTACTTATTTCAAGCATGCAGTTGGAAAGGGGTAGGGGAAGTCCATTTCAATTTCAAAAGTATCTGAGATTTTGCCACCAAATTTAACCTTGTAGTGTGTCAGTCAGAGTTTGTAGAACGAGTCTTCAGGTTTTGTTGTCCAGTCCTAAATCCTCTAAAATTTTATTGAGGGTTTGTCTGTCCACGGAGTTGCAGGCCTTCCTAAAATCAACACAGGTGACTACCACCTTGTGACTTCTAATCTTAGGGTAAGGCTAGTACTGTTTTGAGGTCAAGGAATTATTCAGCTCAACATCAGCTATCCCTCGTATCCCCCAGTTGACTCTGCCCTTTGATATTTTTGTGTTTACCCTCGTCCCCTATTTCCATTGCTCCCTCTTCCCACATTGACCTGTAATTGTGATTATTCTTTCTATATATGAATTGATTTGTCACTTGTTTGTTCATTTCCATTGATTCATCATCATCATCATCATTTTCCATTATCCAGCTGTAGCCGGGTAGGGGTAAATATGGTTCCTCTCCATTTTCTTCGGTCTTTCCACCACTCCTTCTCCAACACTGTGTCCCAGTCCAGGTTTCTTTCTCTAATACTGCGTTAGATTGTGTCCTTCCATCTCAATCGTGGTTGTCCGTGGCCTCTCCTTCCTTGCATTTGCATTTCCATCACCTTTTTTGACATATTTTCATCACTCATTCGCTTTATGTGCCCAAACCATTTTAGTCGGCTCTTCTCTATTCTATCATTCATTTTTTCCACTCCAATTTCTTCCCAGATTTTCTCATTCCTTATTTTATCTCTTCTATTCTTCTGTATCATACTCCTCAAGAACTTCATTTCAGCTGCCTGTATTCAACTCTCAATTTCTTTGTCACTGTCCAAGTTTCTGCTCTGTAAGTTGCTATGGGTATGTAATACATCTTGTGCATAGTTTCCTTACGTGAACTGATGTTACTTACAAAGAGTGCAAGAGACTTCTGCTCGTCCAGTGTCAGTCGGTCCACATCATGTGCATAATTCATGAGGACGTGTTCCCTGCGGTCTTGGTGTAGAAGTAGGATCACATCATCCTTGAGGGCCGCCGCTGCCAGCACGTTGAGTAATCTCACTCGAATCTCAGGTTTCAGGGATTTGTCGTGCAATAGTCTTCCTGCAAGTCATACGAAAGTCATTAATTAGTAATACCAACACATATAATTTACAGAAGAATGGAGAGACAAGTTGAAGCTCAGTTGCGAGAGGATCGGTTTGGCTTCAAAAAAATGTAGGAAAACATGCAAAGCAATACTCACTCTACATCTAATGTGAGAGGATTGAATTAAGAAAGACAAGCCCATATACATGGCATTTGTAGACTTTAAAAAACATTTCATAACACTGAATAGACAAAGCTATTTCAGATTCCGAAGGTAAATACCTGAGGAAAAAAGGTTATATACAATATGTGAAAAAAAGATATCTGCAGAGACAAGAATCAGACTATGAAAAAGAAGCAGCTATGCAGAAAAGAAAGAATTATTGTTGCAGTCTGTCTCTCTTCCATTTCAATATTTATAGTACCAGTATAGGCCTATAGAACAGGCAGTGAAGGTAATCAAGGACGAATTTGAGAGAGGAACCACAGTTTAAGGAACTCTTGAGATTTACCAATGATATTGTTATTTTAAGATGACCTAGGGAAATCACTGAACAGTGTGGACACAGTTTTGGAGAAGCTGAAAATATATATTCGAAAGAAAGGTTATGGAAGGCATTTGAATAAAACTGAGAAATATTACATTAGGAACCGAAGTCTTAAAGGAGGTAGATGAATACTTTTACTTGGCTAGGAGAGCACTAGCAGTGGCAGAAATGAAGAAAAGATAACACTCAGACTTGTATAAGTAAGAGAGATCTTATGAAGAGAAATTTGCTCACTTCAAATGAAGATATGCATTTTAGAGGCATGTTTTTGAAGACTTGTGTGCAGCATAGCATCATATGGCCAATAACTAGCACAGAAAGAAAATAGGAGGTTTCAAAACATGGTACTGCAAAAGATGCTGAAAGTGAAATGGGTAGATCCGATCACAAATGAACAAATACTGAATCAAGTTGGTAAGACAAGAATGATTTGGTAGAATTTGACCACAAGACGACACAGATTGATAGTGCATGTGCAGGGACAGGCACACACACAAACCTACCCCCTTGAGACATCCAGGACTTACTCAGTTAGCTTCAAAGGAAGTGTAGGCAGTGAAATCAGTAGGGGTACACCACAGCATGAATATGATTGATTAAAGTAGCTGTAGGATGTGGAAGTTGTGCAGAAATGAAAAAGTTAGCACGGGACAAGGTGGCATCAGCTGCATCAAACCAGTCCATGGACTGACCCCAATAATATAAACCTTGTAAGAGCCTCCTTACCCACAAAGTTGAGGAAGCCATCACCTAACGCCCATGAGCCTTCGTCCTCAAGCATGTACTGGTGAAGCTCCTCCAGAGACTGCTGTTCCTCAGGACTGAGGATGCCATCAACAAGTCCAACAAAAGCATCGAACTCCACACGTACCTAGACAAGAGAAATTACAACATAGTTCAGTTTCTGGAAAAATTATTTCAACTATATGCCTCATTATACAAACAAACAAAACAAACAAAAAAACCCCATGGTGTTACAGCCCTGATGAGCCTTAGTCTACCAAGCAACCGCTGCTCAGCCCGAAGGCCTGCAGATTACGAGGCAAAGTGTGGTCAGCACGACAAATCCCCTCGGCTGTTATTCGTGGCTTTCTAGACAAGGATGCTATCTCAACTTCTGAACTGTAATCACGTAGGCTGAGTGGATCTCAAACTAGCCCTCAGATCCAGGTAAAAATCTCCAACTTGACTGGGAATTGAACCTGGGGCCTCCAGGTGAGAGGCAGGCACCCCACCCCTAGATCACAAGGCTGGCTATGCATCATTATACAACTACAAAATAAGATTACAGATTTACACAATATATACAATCATTGAAAGGTTCCAGAAACAGACAACTAAGTCCCAGGACTTGATCCATTCAATGGCCTCCTCTTCTGCCCAATGTAGGACATGTAACCTACCAGGAAATCATCTCTTGGGGCATTCCTCTACTATGTGGTGTACTTGCTGGACTACACCACAGTTACATAGATTGTTCCTGCAGAAACCCTACTTGTGCTTCAGATGCCTGCACATTCCTTGACCAGCATGGCATCATTTTAGCTGTACCCATATCTGTCTTGGTTGATGGAAATCAGGCCACGTCAGCAGATGGATTGCTGATTAGTTTCTGGTTATGGCGATTTGCTCCCAGCTATTCTTGTGCCCATTCCACCATCGGGTCAAACCCAATTTCCAGCAGATGTGTTGCTTGTTCATATGCTGGTCTTCTGGACCTTAGCTACTTCACAGGTAAAGATTAAAAGTCTGCATATAAAAGGATGGAATCATCCTTAGAGACTTTTCTCCACTCTTTCAGAAGCACTGCCTTGCTACAGAGATGAGAGGAATAGATGTCAGAACTGGAAGCCAATTCAACAGAGTAGGTCTTACGGTACAACTGAGAGTTCTCATGGATACATTTAACTGTACATCAAACTTACTGGTGTGACTCCTGCAAATTCAAACAAGTAAGCAGTATTTCGCTGCAGAATAAACAAGAGCAAGGGTTGCTCCATGAAGCAGTGAAGTATTTGCTTCCAAAGTTGTGCCTGGACTATTTGGCCATATGAATACTTCGTACATATGGTTGAATAGAATCCTAAATTTACAGACATTTCTAATGATATGGAATTAATACATTCGACCAAAAAGGAAAAATTAATAAATATTTTAGAAAGCATAGAAATTTATCTTGCTCAAAAAATCACTTTGAATCAAGTTTCATGAAAAAAATTACAGATGAGAACCTCTTGTATAAAATAGCATTTAATCATTTAAGAAAGAAAAAGATAATACTTTAAGATCTTAAATTTGATGATGATGATTATGTTTGTTCTTTAAAGGGGCCTAACAGCTAGGTCATCGGTTGCAAATGGTACAAAGTGAACAAAATGAAAAATAAAACTTGAAAATGTATCCATTGATTAGAATCTAAAACTAATGATGATGAAAAAATGATCGTGAAACAAAAACAATAGTGGATCCAGTTAACAATGCCTTAAATAATGGGATGATACTTATCTAAAGGGGTCCAAAATCCAGGTCACTGGCCCCTCATAATGGTACTAATCACTGGTAAAGCAGAAACATGGTGTTCCTCTTATAGTGGTACAAATCACAGGTAACGTAGACCCAATGTATGTCACACACAATGGCACCACTCGCAGGTAACACAAACCTATGGTGTTTCACACAAAAGGGTACTACTCGCAAAACGCAGACCCAGGGTGTTCCTCATATATTGGGACTAATCACAGGCCCCAGTATTCCCGTGGTGTTCCTTGCTTGGTGGAACTAATCACAAGCCATGTATACTCATAGTGCTGCTCGCATAGTGGCAGTAATCATTTTAAAACCACGGTGTATCACATATTATGGTAATGCCCACAGGCAACACAAACCCATGGTGTTCCTCCCATAATGGTATTACTCTCAGGCAACACAGATCCATGGTTTTCATCACTTATTGGTAGGGATACCGTGGGTGTACTCTTCGTTCACGACTCCCAACCACAGGGGGTAGAAAGAAAGAATAAAGAAAAAAAGAAGGATCCAACACTTCGAAAAACGAAATACGAGACAAAGAAAGATGGGAGCCACAAATGGTGTGAAAATGAAAGACTGCCTAGAATGCTCTAATACTGCTTGGGTTGGAAAAGAACAAGAGTTGACCAAGAGAGGTCAGACAATAGATGAAAGTGAGGATCCAGGCATAAGTAAGTGGAAGCAATACCAAGACTCAGCTAAGGGTCCCATGGTCGCCCACCCGCGCTCCTAAGTTGACAGCCCCTGGGGCCCCCTTTCAACTCACCTCTTACGATAGGCAGGGGATACCATGGGTGTATTCTTCATCTGCGTCCCCCACCCACAGGGGGTGATCTTAAATTTGTTTAAGAAGTGATTCTCATTCAACATCATCTAAATATAGTTGTTACACTTCTTTCGATCACCTTTCTTGAATAGTGGAATAATCACTCCTTGTCTCCAGTTAGTGAATAATTTCATTTTTTTCCCTAATTTTATTTAGTACTCTGTACAACCATTGTATTCCAGGTTCTCTAAGTGCTTTGATCAGGCCCATACTGAACTCATACAATCTGCAGACTTGTCGTTTTACATTTTACATATTGCTGTCTCCACTTCCAGCCAGGTCAAACTTTCTACATTATAATTTATAGGGTTTAGAGGGCCATCTTGTGTGTCATCAGTTGTATTACAGTTCAGTAAGTGATTGAAATATCTACTGAAGTCCTGTAATATTTCATTTTCATTCCTAGTTCCTCACCGTTTGGAAGCTCTACTGTGTTGATAGTACTATTATAATTTCTTCTGTTTTTAACAATACTATACAGGAGCTTCTTGTGTTTGTCTTGCCCTATTCTATTGGCAATGTCTTCTTTGCATTTTCATTTCCCAATGTCAACTATTATTTTGACCTGTAATCCTTTTTCTCTGTAAAATGATAGTTCATCCTTGATTTCACTTGGATTTCCTTGCCCTCTGGCACGGTACAAATCTCTTCTTGCGCCATTTCTAGCTTTGACAGCAGCTTTTACATCCTCATTCCACCATGTTGTTTCTTTGGATTTTCTTATTTGGCTCTGATAACAAGATAGAATGTCTCAATTATTAAGATGACATAACTATAAACTAAACAAACATTTAGAGGCATAAGTGTAAAACCAACAGATCTGTTGAATTTATTTTCTAAGAAGCCTCAAAAATTGGATTTTGGATTGTAAACTGAATATACAATTTGCTGTTAAACTATTCACCTTGATTGTATTGTTCTAGTTCTTTATTTTAATGTAAGATTTTGCAGTGTACTGCAATCTGAATATCAACATATTTCACTTGTATCAGTGTCTTTATATAGGCAAGTCATGCATGTTCGCACTACACACAAACCTTCATTATGTTCTATCAGCATTTTGTAACTCTACCCAATCCCCCATTGGCCAATCCTGGCTACGTTACTGTTATCAGACTGAGCTAAACAGATGCTGTACAGTCGTGTGCTAAGAAAGTTATAGCTAGCAACAGGCCAAGTATTGTATTCCACAAGTGATTATTTACAATTTATATATATGAACATACAGAATTGGCTCTTTGAGACTATCTCAATAAAAATTGCCTGATGAATGAGTTCCCAGCTATACGGCAATTCATAAACTAGTTAACGAATTTCAGGAAAGGAAACCTCTTCGAGATAAGAAGCGAAGACAACACACAGTGCTCACAGAAGTAGTTCTTCATGACATCGGGATCCACCTAGAAAACCTCTTCAGCAGCTTTCTCAGCAATTGGGAATTTCCTACAGCTTTGTATGAATGGTTCTGAAGTTACTCAAGTCAACACCCTATACGTTTTTATGACTGAATGTGTGTGTTTTCAAGTAATTCTTTTTTGTAATATTAGCCAGCAATTCAAGCTTTGAAAGTTATAGTTTGTTGAAACGTAAACTTATTTTGCCATTCAACCGTGAGTACAGGCTGCACAGCCCATGCAGATCACACTACATTAGAGTTAACTCATCATCTGCTCAACCATAAGATCTAATTTTCTTTTACAGTGTGCTATACATCGCACCGGCACAGTCTTTCGGCGATAACAGTATAGAAAAAGGCTAGGTGTAGGAAGGAAACAACAACAACAACAACAACAACTGTGGCCTAAAGGTACAGCCCCAGGATTTACCTGGTGTGAAAATGGGAAACCACGGAAAACCCTCTTCAGGGCTGTATAATTAATCCGGGCTGTTTGAATGTGGATGTCTGTTTCTACTGAGATACTATCTAATCCATCCTTCCTACAAAATTTTACAGAAGTTCACTTACATCAACAGCATCCTTGAAGATAACGGGTGGCTCCCTCTGTTTTTTCTTCTCCTCTCGTTCCTTCTTTTCTGCCGCCTCTATCTCCGCCTCCACTTCCTCAGCAGTCTTTTGTTGTGCAGGCTCGGGTGCCTGCTGTTCCTCGGGCGGACTCAGCTCGATTACCTCGTCAGCCATCTTAGTCTGCCGGCTGCCGCTGGGCGGTCTCGAACTGCCGGGACTGCTTGCCGGGGTTAACTCTGTTGAACTGCCCGCACTACTCGTCAAAGTCAGCTCAGCCGAACTACTGCCCTCGCTCTCCTGCTGGTTCTCTCGCTGGTGCTTCTTCTTCTTCTTCTTTTTCTTCTTACGATCCTTCTTCGCTAACTTCTCGTTGATCTCGTTTCGACGTTCTTCTAGTGCGATCGAGTTTCGCCTAACACAAGAAGAAAAAAATACCATAAGAATCAAATTAGTTTGAGCTTAACATTGTACACTCCATGACCACCACCACTCCATCTCCACTTAAAAGATAAATTTAAACTAGTATTTTTGCAATTAGAATGACTGCTCTAGTAAACGCTTTATTGTATATCAGGGAACCATCAACTGGGAAAGTGATACCTAACATTACTACAGGGTTAGCTGCAGACAATGAGGACTGATGATCCTGTACTCCTAAATAAAGCTAAGCATATATATTATATGGGCTCTTCTAGAAAAATTCTTTGAAGGTTCTACCACCTTCTGAAGTTCAGTTCTACTATGTCTTGAGATTATATACAATTTATTTTGCCATTTCTATACAACAAATATCATGCAGTATCTATAGCAGGCATTCTCAATTTGGTGCTCTTTAAATTACATCTAGTACTCTCAACATGCGAGTAAAATAGTCTTTTTTTTTGCTAGTTGCTTTATGTCGCACCGACAGAGATAGGTCTTATGGCGACGATGGGACGAGAAAGGGCTAGGAGTGGGAAGGAAGTAGCCGTGGCCTTAATTAAGGTACAGCCCCAGCATTTGCCTGGTGTGAAAATGGGAAACCACGGAAAACCATTTTCAGGGCTGCCAACAATGGGATTCGAACCTACTATCTCCCGAATACTGGATACTGGCCGCACTTCAGCGACTGCAGCTATCGAGCTCGGTAAAAAGTAGTCCTTGCAAGCATGAATGTTGCCAAGGTCATATTTTTGTTTCAAACTTCTTTGAACAAACCAGAATAATAAATTTGATGTTCACACACAATTTATTCTTGACTACAACAAACACTTCCCGTATGAGGAGGTTGCATCAAACAAAGCATACCAGTACGATTTAAGTGGTTGTCATTTTAGCATTTAGTGAATACAAAGAAATTAAGTTGGTTATGCTATCAGTATTCTAATCCTATCTACGACTCTGTTTTGAAATATTTGAAATTTGAAATAATATGGCTGCTCGTGCAGAACTTTAGCAATAGACCTCCAGTCCTCCTTAGTGTTAATTTTTTTTTTGGAGAAATTCACAGATTTTTGGGGAGCTAAAGATACCACAAGGCATCTAAAGTGGAATCTTGATTATCTGTTCCCGGAACCTACGTTTTCCCGGATTATGCATTCAAATTACATGGTCCCACGAGCATCGTAATTAAATCACACTGTAAAAATCCCACCTTATCCGTTCCTTGAAAAAACTATTTCCCGCATCAACCGTCCAGAATTTTTAGCCCCATCAACACTAACTCCTCGAACAAGCATTTTTCAATAAACTGTATTTCATGAAATGACGACTATGGCATACTTATGTATCTTGGCATTAACACCCCGTCATTGCGATAATTAGAGCAAGCACTGTTTTGGAAAACTGATCGGCGGTTAACTTGCATAAGGGACCATCTTAGCATTGCATTTGGATGGTATTGTTTAAAGAATCTCGGAAATCATAAAGCAGAGAGTGACCACAACAATTGTAAGGAGAGACAGTACATTTTGACAGTTCTACTTGAAGACTGAATGAGTTTGGTCAAATGTTCGCACTAATAAAACGTCCACATTATGTCCATGGATAGATGTTTGTATTTTTACATTTTTCAATTGTAGGCCTATTGTCGAACAGGTTTTCGGCACTTTCCTCAGGGCACTGTATAGCAACTGGGCTTTCAGGCAGGAAACGAAACTGCTCCTTCTTAACACAAATATAGTATTTTAATATTATCGTACACGATTATGTTCTTGAGACCAGAACAGATGTTGCACCTTCCATACAAAAAGCCATGGGAGATCTTGGGATTGCCTATTACTGTTTTGGTCCTAATACAAGACTGTGAATTTTAAGTTTTCGTGTTAAAATATCAAAAACCGCAGTCGTTTTATTTGCGCACGTTACATTTAAATGGTTTGTATGATTTCCAACTCGTACCGACATGTGCAGCAAGAATTACATAAAATCAGCTTCATGGTCCGTATCGCACTTCAATAGATTCACAAATAAGTATTTATTTATTTTCCACCTAGTCGATACAATGATTGCTTAAGGCAATTTTTAATGGTCAGAAGTGGTACATGTTTCGTATATTATCAACATCTTCAGCCACATAACACTGTTTAGATGAAAAATATATAAAATTGACAAAGTATACTTATTTGTGAATGTGCAGCAAGCGCGCTTTCCAGCTGAGCTCAAGGTCACGAATAACCGTAATTTCTGAAGTTTTTATGATTTTTCCTTCTCTTTTTAATTTGATTGGATTAGATTAGTGACAGACGGAATTGAATATAATGCATTAGAGAACTTTTGAGAATCAATACTTACATTCAAAACCATGTTGTCGAGTTCAACATAACCTTTAAATAAGTCTAAAAGTCTATGTACAGATACTAGAAAAAGTATTCGTAGTCGTGAAAATGCTAACTATTTATATATTCACGCCATCTCTGGACGGGGACTGTATGGATTAATATAGCACGAGACGTAATGTCTGAACGTCCTTTGCCCCATTTCTTTGCATCAAGAGGTCTAGATTGTTGATTGTACAGGTTCTGACATTATGCACCTTGTAAAAGTATTCGTACACCAAGAAACAGTCACATGCAGGGTCTTTCCCAGGTCCATGTACATGCAGTGGCACTGCAGTCCATGTACAATCACTGTGTACACCATGAGTTGACACAAGGTCCAAACAAGCACAATGGGGCGAAAAAGCATGAAACAACACAAGAGGAATAGAAAATAATTATGTATCAAGCTTCACAATGAAACAAAATCCCTGCCTGAGATTTCACAAATAATCAATCGACCTCGGTCGACAGTTCAATCCATCAATGACAGGTCCCGTGTGACAAGGTATATGGAACAGGCCCAGAAGCGGTCGTTCCCTACTACTGTCTCAGAGGGACAGGGCGTTTATTGTTCGAACTGTGAAAAAGGATCCGAAAACTAGTGCCCCTCAGATTGCTGCCGAGTTGGAGAAGTGGGAAGTTAAGGTATGTTCAGATACTGTGTGAAATACCTTGAAAACAGCAGGGTATGATGGTTGAATGTCTAGAAGAAATTTTTTTGTTAGTGTAAGGAACCACAAGAAATACCTAGAATTTGCTTTAAAACATGTGGATAAGACAGACGAATTTTGGAAGTGTTTTTTTCACAGATGAAAGTAAATACAACTTATTTGGCCCCGTTGGGAGAAGATTAATGTTGCAAAAACTGAACACAGAACTGGAACCCAGAAATCTCACTCCTAGAGTCAAACATGGAGGGGGCTCCATTCTTGTTAGGGGGGCCACGAGTGCTGCCGGTGTTGGAAATTTGTGTTTTATAGATGGAACCATGGATCACAAATGCTAAATAAATATTCTCAAAACACATTTATACCATTGGACAATGATCCAATACACACCGCCCATAATACAAAGATGTTGATACTTTACAATGTGCCAAAACATTTCCTACACCCCCTCAGTCCCCCGACATCAGTCCGACAGAGCAAGTATGGGAGATATTGGACAAAAAATTATGATCCAGTGTAATCTCCAACAGGAATGATCTCCAAACTGCCATACTGGAAGAATGGAACAACATTGAATCATCGGTTACCGAGAACGTAGTTGCTTCCACCCCTGTATGACTGCAGGCAATAATAAAGGCAAAGGGGAACCCGATGAAGTATTGAAAAGTGAAGAAATGTCTCAGGCTGGATATGGTGTACGAATACTTTTTCCGGATGTAATTCTTTAGAGGGAATGAGGTTGCCTTTTTTTTTTGTTTCAGGCGTACCTTCATATTGTAAGCAATTAATGATGGTAATAAATGACTAACATTCCAAACTATGCAATCCGTGATTTATTTATATTACCTTTTGATATTTGCCCTTAAATCTATGCACATGTACGTCCCATTCTCGCATTATGTGAAGTGTACGAATACTTTTTAAGTATCTGTAGACTTTTTTCACGCAGTACAAGTTTCCAGAAACTGACTGAACAGTATACTGGATACCAAATTACAATGGAAGATTAAGAAAAGGGATTTCACCATCATGTTGGGTGCTTTTGTATCTAATGTGCTTTATTTTATTAGATGAGGGAATTAAAAACTACTTGTGGCCGATTGTCATTTGGCTTGGCGTTATTAGATTTATTACACGTAACTAATCTCATGATTGGGCCCGTATTGAAATTTCCTATAAATGCTTACAATATAGTAACTATTTCAATCCACCTATTCAATACAAATTGGTTTTATGTTGGTAGTTCATTGAACTACCAACATAAAACCAATTTGTATTGAATAGGTGGATTGAAATAGTTACTATATTGTTATTAGATTTTTCGAAGATGAACTGACAAAGCTTCCCCTGTAAAACTGAATATAAAGTATCGAGATTTTGAACTTGCGTACCGATAACTAATGTATGATGCCTGTTTTGTGCTCTAACTTGCCTGCCTCTCATCCAGAGGACCCGGGTTCAATTCCCGGCCAGGTCAGGCATTTTTTAAGGGCTGGTTCCAGGTCCACTCAGCCTACATGATTAGCTTAAATTGAGGAGCTATCTAATGGTGAGATGGCGACCCCAGTCTAGAGAGCCAGGAATAACGGCCGAGAGGATTCATCACACTAACCATGTGTCACCTCGTAATCTGGAGGCCTTCGGGCTGAGCAGCGGTCGCTTGGTGGGCAAAAGACCATTGGGGCTGTAATTTGGTTTGGTTTGGTTTGGTTTGGTTTGGTAGTTTTTGTAAGATTATAATTATACATATTTCATGCCCGCCTGGTGGATCGTTAAGGCGCTGAAGCCTAAACGGTCTGACACCGAGGTTAGCCGGTTCGAGTCCCGTTGGTCGAAAAAAATTTCACCATCAGAATGTTGGCCGGCAGGGTAGGGGAGGTGGTGGTATACAATTTCTAATCACTAGATTGCGTGCCAAAAACCTGGATTAAATTCCAAACCTCTCCGCAGTGCTCATATGGAGCGAGGGCATATGACCCTGTTGATGGTGATTCGTCCATCGGATGGGGACGTTAAGCCTTGAGCAGACCCTTTGGTGCTATTCGACAGGAGTAGGCTATGTGCCGGCACCAGGTTTCACCCTCTCCCTGCTATCATATATCACGTCATTAATTTCATCTCATTACTCCTCTGATGAGGTTGACGTCAGGAAGGGCATCCGGTCATAAAAACCCACCACGGCAGATTCATCTCACCTCATACCCAACTGCGTAGGGAAACAGGACAAGGGTCGGACAAACAACAAACATAATTATACATATTTCATTTTTGTGATGTTTAGCCAAATTGTTGATGGTTTCCATTCATTCCTGGATTTTCGGTTTTCCTGTGGTGTACGTTTTATTTGCATGGTCCCTCCAGAAATGGAGAATAGAGGTTCCACTGAATATGAGTTTATCACAGAGAAGAAACTCTTTTGTTGCTTGTGGGGACAAGATGTCTTGAAAAAATTATGCAACAATTTATTTCATGACTAGGCTGGGTTTTGAGTCAACTTGAACCAGATTTTCAATCAATCAATCAATACTGATCTGCATTTAGGGCAGTCGCCCAGGTGGCAGATTCCCTATCTGTTGCTTTCCTAGCCTTTTCCGAAATGATTTCAAAGAAATTGGAAATTTATTGAACATCTCCCTTGGTAAGTTATTCCAATCCCTAACTCCCCTTCCTATAAATGAATATTTGCCCCAGTTTGTCCTCTTGAATTCCAACTTTATCTTCATATTGTGATCTTTCCTACTTTTATAGACGCCATTCAAACCTATTCGTCTACTAATGTCATTCCACGCCATCTCTCCGCTGACAGCTCGGAACATACCACTTAGTCGAGCAGCTCTTCTTCTTTCTCTCAATTCTTCCCAACCCAAACATTGCAACATTTTTGTAACGCTACTCCTTTGTCGGAAATCACCCAGAACAAATCGAGCTGCTTTTCTTTGGATTTTTTCCAGTTCTTGAATCAGGTAATCCTGGTGAGGGTCCCATACACTGGAACCATACTCTAGTTGGGGTCTTACCAGAGACTAATATGCACTCTCCTTTACATCCTTACTACAACCCCTAAACACCCTCATAACCATGTGCAGAGATCGGTACCCTTTACTTACAATCCCATTTATGTGATTACCCCAGTGAAGATCTTTCCTTATATTGACACCTAGATACTTACAATGATCCCCAAAAGGAACTTTCACCCCATCAACGCAGTAATTAAAACAGAGGACTTTTCCTATTTGTGAAACTCACAACCTGACTTTTAGCCCCGTTTTGTGGTCTCGGTACGCAGAATGTGTACACCTTCCACAATACCGGTGCCCTTACATATCAGTCTAGTAACTTTGTCATGCGGTCTTAAATTTGGTATATATCTACCACAGCAGAAAAATATCCTTAATTAAATCACATTACATGTACACTGTGTCTAAACAGACTGTGATTATGATATAATGTTAAGTATGGTTGCTTGTGAGTGAATCATCAAATAATAGGTGTAACTTGAAATATAACTGATGATGGCACTCATCTTTTACGGATTTGTAATCAAAACAAGAATCCCTTTCACATTCACCACACTTACTTGTGATCGCAACTAGTGCTAACTCCCTTGTGAGATGTTGTATGTATGACAATAATTATAAAAGGAAAAAGCTTAGACCATAGTGTTCTCCTCAGGACCTTTTTAATGGGTGCACGGCCCGGCCCTGCCATTTTTACAGACCGCCCGGCTAACATAACCTAGATATGTGTTATTTACATAATATTAATACATATTTAAGTCGCTAGGTGCTCCAAATTAAGGTTTATATAATGTAAAATTGTTTATTTTAATGATAAATCATTATTGTTAGCATAATTGCATCGATTACTTCAGAGTTAAAATGTTTAGCTTGACTATCAGGTAGTGTCCTGCACGAGCAGTGTCTGGATGAGTGTGGAATCGCATGCGAGCACTCGATTCTGCATGTCTTCATAAACCCGTATGACACTCCACAGCAACCGAGTGGTAAGTTCCGGCGTTACATGATTATGAACGAGCAGTAGGATACTAGAAGTTGCGTCTTGTTCGTGGTAATAACACTAAAATAGTTCAATTTTGCTGTTATTTACCTGTCTAATATTTTTAATGAAGTAAGGGGAATAGATTTAAATTTTATCATATTCATTTTTTTACATAGTATTCCACGCCCAGTTACTAAATCCTGCCACCCGGCTGACGAAAATCTCTGGGGAAAGCATTGCCATATCATAGTGGATTCTACAACACATAACTACCTAGCTTCTTCAATTGCCGAGTTAAGCTCTAGGAAGTCGGGAGAGTCTTCTCGCTGACGGAGGCTCTGTTGGGGCTGGTAGTTCTGCAGACCGTTGTATGCGTTCAGACCAAATGCAACTCCTCGTGCTCCGTTGTTCAGACTGTCTATAAGCGGCCGCAGAGTCTGGCCGAGAGGACTGCAACACAGAAACATGAAGTTACAGGGTGATCAGTAGATATTACTACTGTTACTGTTTTGTACAATGCTAGCTATAAATACTAACAGGATTAAAATACATTTCGGTTGCAATACACTGCCTGGCATCTTAGGCCATTTTCACGTGTTGACATACTATACACCAGACACAGTGGTTAGATGAAGCTGATCTCTTCTAATATAAGTGGAGATGCAAGCATTCACCACACCAGACTGAGCTGATGCCTACTTCTGAGTACTGTGAACCAGAATAAACTTGAATACCGGTACAGGTCTTCTTTCAGATTTTGACTACGCAAGCTGCACATTAAGTGTGACATTTGTCAAAAGGTGGATTATGGCCTAGTAACCCAGAAGAAATCACCAGCTTATTATAAATACATCAATACATCAATAAATAAATCAATAAATCAACAAATAAGTAAATAAAAAAAATACACACACGTCTTAGTCACATTTCTTGATACAGGGTTGGGGATGAGATGAGATGAATTTACATGGCATGTTTTTACGGCTGGATGTCCTTCCTGAAGCCAGCCTCAGTTGAGGAACTAATGAAGATGAAATTAACGATAGTGAATGAAATTGGGTAAGAAGGTGGAAGGAATCAGCTGTGGCTTAGGAATAGGAACTGTCCCATTTGCCTGGAAATGAGAAACAGAGTAAACCATTCTCAGGACAGCTGACTGAATTCGAACCCATGCATCTCCCAATGCAGAATCTGGCTATACAACTGTAGCGTGTTAACAAGCACAGCCACTCCACTTGATAATGATAGATATATGTACATATTTTCACTTAACATTTTAATAAAAGTTGAGTACAGTACAATATTAATGTGTACACCAAATGTTTCATCACCGTCAGGTTTTTTAGAAAAATTTTAACACAATGACAGGCCAGTGTTAGAAGAGGAAGAAACAGAAATGAAGATGAGGACAAAAAGACTCAAAAGGACAAGGACAATCTCAAATCACCAAAAATCACCACTAATCGGCATTTAAGGCTTTCGCCCAGATAGCAGATTCCCTACGAATTGTTTACCTAGTCTTTTCTAAAGGATTTCAGTGCAATGGCACCCCCCTTCCAAGCTCCAAGCAGCCTGTACAGTTGCCCCCACTACATGCACTAGCCATGTGTCTTGTAGGTGTGCTTGAAACTACCTGATCAGCCTAAATTGGCACGCTGGGGCAAAATGCTTGCAACCAAAAACGAGTTAGCTGGAAAATTTATAATTTTCAGCTAACAGACCAGTTATACTGGAATTACACACTACTTAGTCAAGCAGCTCATCTCCTTACACCCCAAGTCTTCCCAGCCCAAAGTTGGGAACATTTTGGTAACCCTACCCTTTTGCCAGAAATCACCAGAACAAAATTGCACTGCTATCCTTTGGATCTTTTCCAGTTCCCGAATCAAGTAAATCTGGTGAGGAGGGTCCCATATACTGGGACCATAGTTTAATTAGGGTCTTACCAGTGACTTATATGCCCTCTCATTCACATTCTTACTACAACCCCTCAATACCCTCATAATCATGTGAAGAGATCTGTAACCTTTATTTACTAACTCGTTAATGTGATTACCCCAACTTTATTTTGCGACAAGAAAGCAGTCATTAGCTGGTGTAGTTTTCTTTGTTCTGTCAGTTTCCCTTTTCCCTACATGAAACCGAGCCAGTCTGTTTGTGGCGTTGAATAATTTGATTTGCAGTGCCTACACAGACACAAAATTTAGTAGACATCTTCATGTCATGAAGTATTCAGCAATAATCTTAAAATCGCACTATGCTTCTTGGGATTTGTATCCACTGAAAACAAATATTACAAATCTCGCAAGGTGACCTCATAATTCCTCAAAGGTACAATACATGCAAATAAATGTACCTTTAATATAATACTGAATCATTATTATTCAATGCATAGACAGCACGGGACCTGAGAATAAGCAATGTGTAGCACACCATTGTCAATTATTGGGAAAATTAAAAAAATGAGATCTTGCTCCAATAAATTATTCTCATCCATATGTTCACAGGCAAGTATACTTTGATTCTGAAGACTGCTTTAAATCTAAAAGAAAAGAAATACTCACGTGTCTAAAATTTCATGTGGCAAGTCAAGGATTTGCTTGGGGATTCCCTTCCCACAGAGAAACTGGCTCACTTCATTTGTGAAGTTGTTGCAATTGTGTAGGAAGAGGTCGTAGCTCTCTGGTCGAAATGTACTCTCGCCCAACCCAAGCACGTATTCAAAGAACACCTGATAAGGGATGTATGTCTCCCCAAGTTTTACTATTTGATCCGGTTCACCCAGCACTGTGCAACCCTGAAACACACAGAAATATAATTATGTAGATTTTTTACAGACAGTAACTCATGTTGCATTAAGAATAAAGAACCAATTAGATACAGTTTCCTTGTCCTCTCTAGATCCTGAAATTCTGAAAAAGAATAAATCAAATCCTTAAACCCAGGGACAGTTCTAATAGATCACAGCCACACTGGAGATAAACTACCAGGAGGTGGAAATCCCTTGGCAATATTGCTTGCATTCTACCACTTCTATGCAAGTGTTAAGTAGCTACCAAGAGCTAGATACTGATATACACATATTGGCTAAAATGATTTTCAGCAAATTCTTATTTTCAACTGAAATTTTGTCTACCATCCGAGGTATGAAACTCATTTCAATCATCTTATTTTCGTTTGCTTGCATCAACATGGCTAAGTAAGAGTGTGGTGTGACTGTGACAATCTTGGAAGCAAATTTATTGGCAGGTCTTATGTTAAATTGAGAGGTCATAATCAGATATAAGAATAGATTGTCTAATAAGGTGACTGGAGAAGATTAATCAGGAATTCAAGAGAAAAACCCATAAGTTTCAGAAACATTAATTAGTTTACAGTACTGAATATAACTTTTCTCAGTACCAAAGATAGGTAACTTGCAAGATGTAGATATATTAGGCTAATCTGAGATATCTACATCACTGAAATGTTTAATAATAATAATAATAATAATAATAATAATAATAATAATAATAATAACAACAACAACAACAACAACAACAACAACAACAACAACAACAACAACAACAACAACAACAACAACAACAACAACAACAACAATAATAATAATAATAATAATAATAATAATAATAATAATAATGAATTACAAACAAAATATGGGCAGATCAAATGAGTACCATATTCTAAATATCTTGGTGATATCCTAGAACCAACAGGGTTGGGAAAGGAAGCACAGAAAGTCTGATTACAAAAACTCAAAAGAACATATTGGAGAACCTGTGACATCTACAACAAGAAATGCATGTCCATACATACAAAAATCTAACATTATAATACAGTGATTAAACATGAAGCACTGTACGCAAGTGAAATCTTGGTACTTAATACTGTAATAAAGGTGATCTGGAAAACATCTTGAAGGAGGAAAGGAAGATCTTGAGGAAAATTGTGGGTCCAGAGAGATAAGTGTATAGACTCAAATTACACAAAGCTACAGAAAGACTGTTCAAACTAGCCGCAGACATCAGAAAATGAAGAATGAAATTCTATGGACGCGTTCACAGACTATCGTCTTCAAGGCTAACCCACAAGATTTTGACATATACTGAAAAGCTGAAGAATGTACCATGGATACAAGATGTTAAAAATGATCTGGAAAAGACCCAGATAGAAACATAAGAAATACTGGACAGAAACATTTACTGTCAGAAGATAAATAGATGGGTAGTAAAGCCAGAGAATGATGTCTCTAAAAGATCAGGGACTAAGTGGTCAGAGGAAAGAAAACAAGCACATGATGAAAGAATGAAAGCAATATTGTCTGTTAGAAAGGTGATCCAACAGGGTCCATACGCAAATAATAATAATAATAATAATAATAATAATAATAATAATAATAATAATAATAATAATAATAATAATAATAATAATAATATTATTGTACCGGGAGGTACACCTCAACCCCGTGCATTTAAATGAAGCGCCTTGAAGAACACTACCTAACACATAAAACTTGAAACAACTAGTGCAAGAAGTTAGGATATTGGTCAACAGATGTCACTACTAAAGTGATAGAGCAATGTGTTATTTTAAGGTTTCCTAAACTGACTGGATTTCTTTTGTTTTTTGGTGCATCACAGTTGTCAACACTTCGATCTCTTTCCGCCAACTTTAAAAGTAACCAATTGGGAAATTTTTGGTATTTAGTTTTCAACCAATCAGGGTTTTCTTGTACATATTTAATTAGCCAATAAAAAACTGGGGGTATGTCGGGCATTAGTCCAGATCGCTCTCGAACCTTCCTCTCGGGTATAGAAGCAGGCAATTTTTCGAGCTAACTTGTCTTACTGATCGTCATGTTACTGAGTATGTGTGATAAGAGAGGAGGCGGAGGCCTCATCCATCGGCAAGCAGAATATCAGCTAAGGTAATGGCCACCATATTTCTAACTCCCAGCTAATTCGAGGGGAAGGTTTCCAATCTTTACTAATGTAACTTTAAAATTCCAAAAATGTAAATTTTTCTTTCTTCTCATGTAAAAGTTCAACTAGTCTATTGCACTTCACTAAAATCTGGGGATAGAGAGTGCGTTACCCTCTCGAATACCCCTTCAATTTAATCTGGAGGCGACTACGATTTTGTAACTGTTTTCTCTATTGTAAATAGTGACTCAACTTGTCCATCTAGTCATCGCAGTAGAAAGGGATTAGCCCCAGTAACTTCGGGCCAGGAGCCCAAATAGGGCTTTATCTTGTGTGCAAATTCCAGGGGTGCAAATGTCTGCCTCCACAGCATTTTGATTTTTGGGCCAGTAACTTTAACCTGTACTTTTTCACGAATGCCCTGTAGAATGGGCACTCGAAACCTCTATCATTTCTTCTATGTAAATTTGAGAGATAACTGATAAGGTCTTGTTATATGTAGGTTGTGCCTAGAGAGGCCAGGAAAAGGTTGCCTTGAGTAGGCTGTAAGGGTTTGGGAGCATAGTCTCCTTGGTAGAATTACAGAGCCTAGGCTCTTTCTTGTAATTTGTGTAAATATTGAAAGGTGCCTTTGGAAGGCTGTAACTTGGAGGCCTTTGGAACAAAAGGTGCTTGTGAAGATTGTGTGATTTAAATTGGGAGATTCATCTCTATGAGCATCAAACTAAGCGCAAATGTAGTGATGTATGGACTTTTGTAAATTGAGAGAGTTCAAATTATGTAACTAACCTTACTGGGTTTTCAATTAGTTTTTTTTCCTACTATGTACCTAACTAGCTCTGTACCTGAAATCTTGTTCTGTTAAAATTTGATATCCAAAGAGAAATATAACCTTTATTTTAAAGTTTTAAATTAATCTTTGACTGTCATAGATAGATCCATTCAAGCCAGCACCTTCTTTCACCTCTCTGTTCCACGCAAACACGCTAACAATAATAACAACAACAACAACAATAATAATAATTACTTCTTGAAATTAAATAGTCAGTGTTACTTTCTGGTAATTGTTATACATTCTTATAATTGATATACATTGCACAGAAGCAGAAACAGGAAAAATAAATGACAATTTTTTTTTTTTCAGTTCTCTTTGGCAGAACCAGGTACTTTCTTATCTCTCCAGTACTTCCAAAGACATCATTCTTAAACCAACAGTGTTCTTATAATAAACTCAGGTATCCCTTGCCATGCTCCTATAGGGCATTTTTTCAGTAAATGCAAAAATGTGCTTTTCCCCAAACATTTAGTGATGAGATTCTTAAGAACCAATTAATTTGCAAAGTAAATGACAAATTATTTGAAATACTAAAAGTCATTAATTGAAATAAATATGATGAAAACAATTCGTTCAAACGTTCAATGGTATTGTGTTGTCTCACCTAGTGATTATGGTAATCTAGTGTGTCTCTATGCTAAAACAGAAGGAGAAAAGGAAAAAGAATTTTTCCTAGCAAAATCTGTATTAGGTATGTAGGGGGGGGGGGGGGGATGTCCGGGATTTCCTTAAGACTAGCAGTCTGTAAAATGACTGTAGTTGTAATTTTACTGACTACTTGTTGAAAAAGTAATTTGTAATGATACTTTAGTAAAATATTTCTCAAATAACTGTAATTCAATCAAATTACTTTTTTCTTTTTACTCTTCCCACCGATGATGATGATGATGATGATGATGATGATGATGATGATGATACATCTTAGAACCAGACAATTTTTTACAATTTTACCACAAGAAATTTGCTGCCTGTGATTGCTGTTTCTTTACCTCCATGATTATTGCTGAGAAAATTCAAGGTATTGAGAGAGTCATTCATGATTACAGACTGCAAATGAAAATGTTATGAACCTGTGTTGCTGTGCCTCGTTTTTATCTACAGAGTGAGCTTAATTAAGTTCTGTGGTGCTCAACGAGATTAGAGGGGAGGGGGAGGGAGTGTTAAATTTGTACTACTGCTGAATTAGGGCATGACAGAGTTCATGGAGCTGGGCAGAAGGCAAAGAATGATCCAGATAGATGGCTTCCAATTCAAGAAGATTTATCAGTTAGCAGTGACAATAACCTCTCAATGTGCATCAAAGAGAGAATAGCAGTGGGGTCAAGATGTATGTAAATACTCAATGAGACATTGAAATCAAAATCTGCAATGCCATGATATGCCTAGAAGTCCTGTGTGGCTTGGACGCCTGGGACATGACAAGGAGAGAAAAAAGATAAATTACTCTACTCATTTTTTAAAGAAAAGTTATGAGAAAAATGTGTTTCCTATAAAAGGAAAACATAACATGGAGAAGGAAGAATGCTGTCTCCTGATGGAGCAGAAAAAGAAGAATCCAGTGGGCAGCCATCTATAGTACATGCCCAAAGGGAGATTGGCGAAGAAGGCACTAGAGGGAACGCCGAAAACCAGGCGCCCCCCCTATGATGAATGATCATGACTATGCTGAATAGATGACATAGCAAAGGAACTGAGAGCCCCCGGCAACATCACCAAGAGTAACCAAGGACAGAGCAGAAGGGACTGGAAAAAATCTGAGGAAGCATGTGGGCTGCAGGGCATGCAATTCTTGAATAATGTATAAATAACACTCCATTTAAATCTAAGAATATAATAGCTTGAAGCTTTCAAAACTTGGATTGACAGATGAATGCTTTTTATTTCATAGTCCCAAAAAATTTCAAACACGAAACTATTATTAATAGCAAGAACCAACCAAGAGTTATTAAAACTGTCAAAATGTTGGAAACTGCCATATTTCATTCCATTATGTAAGGACACAAATGCCATCTTTTACAGCTTATATGGGTATTATGTGTGAAAATCAAGGGTCACTGTGGACTTCGGCCACGGGAGGAAGTCGTTGCCCATGGAATAAACTAATACCCACAATGCTGAGCACCTTCTTTACCTGACTGAAGACCGTAAAGTGTATGCTGTAGTGAGCGCCAACGTCTGAAGGACCAGGCATGGCGCATGACGAAGAAGAATATTTTATCAAGACACCACGGATGGCTAGACAGGACCTGAAGAATCTTTTAGCACCCTGAAATGAGTGCCATTTATGATTGGGAAGGAAGTGGGCACACACAACGTACATACCGTTGCATCATTTTCTATAAAGTAAAACTGGGAAACAACCCTCAGGGTTAAAGAGTCGGATTTTAACATCATTCTGTTATTAATTGTGTTACTTGAAGCCAAGATCACACTCTTTCAGTTTTAAGTTCATGACATATCCAAGAATTGAGAGGTTGGGTTAGTTGAGCCCTTGACTTCAAAGGCAGATACATTTTCTATTTACTTTAAGGCTGATTCTCTAATCTCTTTCTTGTGTGCACTTCTCTAGTCCAAGATGATGATGATCTTCTTCTTCTTCTTCTTCTTCTTCTTCTTCTTCTTCTTCTTCTTAATTTTGGGGTAACAGGTGGGAACTGTGTCGCACCTGTGGATTCAGGACCTGTTTTACAGCCGGATGCCCCTCCTGATGTCAACCTTATGTGGAGCGATGTAATCACTAGTTGTGTGTTTCTGTGGTGGTTGGTAGTGTGGTGTGTTGTCTAAATATGAAGAGGAGAGTATTGGAACGCATTAACACCCAGTCCCCGAGCCAGAAGAATTAATCACAAGCGATTAAATCCCCGACCCAACCGAAAATCGAACCCGGGACTCTATGACCATTCAACCAAGGAGTCAGACTCCAAAGTCCATGACTCTTCCAACAAATCCAGATTATCGTTAATCACGAGGAGACGCATTTGGTTTCAATCTAATATTATTTTTAATAATAATAATAATAATAATAATAATAATAATAATAATAATAATAATAATAATAAATTTTCTTTACGTTCCACTAACTACTTTTACGGTTTTCGGAGACATCGAGGTGCCGGAATTTTGTCTCACAGGAGTACTTTTACGTGCCAGCAAATCTACCGACACGAGGCTGACATATTTGAGCAAACACCGGACTGAGCCAGGATTGAACCTGGCAAGTTGGGGTCAGAAGGCCAGCGCCTCAACCGTCTGAGCCACTCAGCCCGGCCGAATATTATTACTGTTCCCATATTAGAGAGTGAAAACTAATACAGGTAGGCCGATAATAATAATAATAATAATAATAATAATAATAATAATAATAATAATAATAATAATAATAATAATAATAATCGTACGGCCTCAGCTACTTGTGTGCAAGCATTTTAATTTGACACCATGTGGCTGCTTGCTCGTCAATTTGGACGTTCCATTTCACTCTAGGCCTGCTAGACAGCAGAGTAAACCGCACATCTCTCGGGCATCTATAGCCGAGTTTTAATGAACCAAATATGTTGCCACAGATCTTTTACATGCCGACATCGTACGACATGGAAGTTAATTAAGAACTAATATTAGGTGTAATGATCCACCTAATCAATACACTTTACAAGTGAGATTACACTTAATCTTAAAATATTTTATACATAATTTGGTACATGTTTCGTCTTTTATTTAAGACTTCAGCCGTAGATCTCAAAAATGATGTTGTCTAATTAAAATACAGAAATGTCACTGTCTAACTATTTAAAACTGATGAGCCCATGTCCTTTCAAGAAGGCTTAAAAAACACTCAAATCAATACACTGTTTTCCTATAGGCCTACCGGTAATTTGTAAATTGCAACGACATGGAAGTGTCGAATTATTTTCTGACCTTCAAAAATCCGACTACCTCTGCTAGGTTCGAACTTGCTATCTTGGGATCCGGAGGCCGTCACTACCACTGATCCGCAGAAGCAGTTAAATATAATAATAATAATAATAATAATAATAATAATAATAATAATAATAATAATAATAATAATAATAATAATACTTCCCCCTCACAAAAGGTTGGCGAACATTATGAAATAAGTTATCCTATTTTGTGTTTCGCCCATCACAGCTGCTGTGTCATAGATGTTGTAGGTTCCGTGTCCATGAAAATCTTCTCCACCCATGTCCACTTTTCCCTTCTAACTTGCCTTCTATGATCTGTTGAATTTGGCTGTATTTGTCATTTTGAAACATGTGACCAGAATAGGCTGCTTTATTGCTTTTTGACAGGGCAGGTAAAAAATATATATGAAAGTCTTTCCTTGTCAGGATCTGTAGATAGAATTATTGGGTTCCATGGTTCAAATCCCGGTCACTCTATGTGAAATTTATGCTGGACAAAACGGAGGCGGGACAGGTTTTTCTCCAGGTACTCTGGTTTTCCCCGTCATTTTTCATTCCAGCAGCGCTCTCCAATATAATTTCATCTGTTGTTATTGATCATAGCCTCAGAGGAGTGCGACAGGCTTCAGCAGCTGGCACCATTCCTATTCTCGCTGCTAGATGGGGACTTCATTCATTCCATTGCTGATCCGGTCGAATGACTGGGAACAAGCTGTGGAGTTCCATTTGATTACAGAATTATGTCAGGCCGGGACATCTCACTGTGGTAATGGAGTAAGCCATAGAGCCAGCTACTCAATGCCAAATGTCGGGCAGAAGGAAATAACTCCACTCCCTAAAATTGTCAAAGGCTTTGGGCGAATGAGCCTCTTTAGCTTGGCTGACGGCCCCTCATGAGAAGAAAATGCCACAGAACCATCTCGCAGCGTATGTTCTCCATGTTACGGGCAGCCTATTTTTTTTTTTTTTTTTTTTTTTTTTTTTTTTTTTTTTTTTTTTTTTTTTGCTAGGGGCTTTACGTCGCACCGACACAGGGCAGCCTATTAAGAAACCCCTTAGGGGCCTTCAATGTTAGGATAAGTCAGTTGAAGGGAATCATTGTTCACACTAAATGAATATGGTACATCATTTTATACACAAAATATTAGGGTGTACTCTGGAAGCAACAAGTAGTGCACCCGTCCATGGGATGTGAGAAATGGGCAAGGGCTATCTACTCAAGGATGGGGTAGGTCAAAGACGCATTCGATACTAAAACCCCACAGTACGAAGTTGTGAATTATCTGATACCCAGAAAAAGAGATGAATCAATGTAGTCTGCATTTAGGAAACAAAAATGTTCAGGGTCAAAGACAACGGACACTGGCAAGGGCTGCAAACTGTTCTATCGTGGCAAGTCCAACATGTGAAATGGTGTGATTATAGCTGTTAGCCAATGACTGCGTGGTTACATCACTAATGTGACACGAATCTCAGACCACCGAAGTCCATCAAAATTGGCACAGCTAATACCATCTTGCTAATTGTTTCCTGTTATGCATCAGAGGCTGGCTGCCAAGATGAGGAGCAGTTTTGGGACAACCTGGAGGCCCCCTACATACCACTAATATGAAAGAGTTCTCGTTATTGGAGGTGACTTGATTAGACATGCTCGATAATAAAGAGATCGCTTGGAGCGCATCCATGGAGGAAATGGGTTTGGAACACAGAATGATGAGAGGATTAAGATCTTGGGATGTGCAGAGTCATATGATCTAGCCATCGTGAATACATTTTACAGGAAAAGATCTTCTCACCTCATGACATTCAACAGTGGTGGTCACGCAATGCAAACTGGTTACTGGTTGCTGCACAGATGCTAACTGAAGAAGACACTTCATGAAAAAGTCATTCCCTGTGACAACAATGCTCCACAGCATTGACTACACGTCCTTGATTTAGCACACCTAGCCTCAATACCTCAGAATCTACAAAGACAAGTACGAAATGAATCAAATGGTAGAAACTGAAGGAAACAAACTCATGCAAGAACCATTAACAGCAAGTGAGCGGAGTAATAATATGCTACCACCATACGGGCCAACATAACTGACAATATCAAGAAATCAGCCTCCAACGTTCTATGAACAACAAAGCCTGGCAGACTACTTACAAACAGCTATGCTATTAGCTTTACGTCGCACCGACACAGACAGGTCTGATGGCGACGATGGGACAGGAAAGGCCTAGGAGTGGGAAGGAAGTAGCCGTGGCCTTAATCAAGGTACAGCCCCAGCATTTGCCTGGTGTGAAAATGAGAAACCACGGAAAACCATCTTCAGGACTGCCGACAGTGGCGTTCAAACTCACTATCTCCCGGACACAAGCCCACAGCTGCGCGGCCCTAACCGCACGGCCAACTCGCCCAGTCAAAGAGCTATGGTGATGGAACAACAATATTCAGGAAGTAGTATGAGCAAAGACAGTGGCCTGTAAGAAATGGCAACAGACACGAGGCCCCAATAACATTTCGAACTATAAAGTTTAAAAGACAACAGCAAAATCAGAAGTCGCAAAAGCAAAGTGTGAACGTGTCTCCTTTTGCAAAACTGGCAGTCACTAAGAATCAATCTGGCTTTATCAAGAGCTCCGGAACAGTGGATGCCATGCATACAGCTTCCCTTAATTTCCTATCACCATTAAGCCCTTCCTTTAGGTACCGTTTCCCCTTGTGGACGGGGGCGGTAGAATAGCATTCACGGTATCCCTGCTTGTCATAAGAGGCGACTTAAAAGGGTCCAGGGGCTCTCAATTTGGAAGTATGAGTTTGCAACCATGGGGCCCTTAAGCTGAGTCCTGGCACTGATTCCACTTACTTGTGCCAAGCTCGTTACTTTTATCTATCCTATCCGACCTCCCTTGATCAACTGTTGTTCTTTTTTGATCCCGGCGGTATTAAATATTGAGACCTAGGGGGTCTTTCATTTTCATGTCCTTCGTGGTCACTGTCTTACTTTGGCCGATACCTTCATTTCTTTTATGCGTCTGCCCCTTTCCATTCTTTCCCTGTGATTAGTGTTCATAGAGGACGGTTGTCAAGTTGTACTTCCTCTTAAAACAATGATCACCACCACCACCACCACCACCACCACCACCACCACTCACCCTCTTCCTACCTCATTACCATCATAATTCTACCTACACCCAGACGCGTAAGTCACCCACGGCTATCAAGTAGGAAGACCTGCTCCAGGCGAGTCGAACATGTCCTACGACACTCGCGACACTAAAAGCCATAGGTAAATAAATAAATAAATAAATAAATAAATAAATACCGTAGCATATTTAAAGGATATTTGAATCCAGTGAGCTTGCATTCAGCAGATGGTGGGTTCCAATCTCACCATCAGCAGCCTTGAAGATGTTTTTCTGTTCTTTCGCCTTTTCACTCTAGGATTTAAGACCACGGTTGTTATTGTCCCAATTCCAGCCCTTTCCCAACCTTGCGCCGCCGAAAACCTTCGATATGTTAGTCCGACGTTAAACCGCTACCAAATAATAATAATAATAATAATAATAATAATAATAATAATAATAATAATTATGTTAACGGTCCTAACCATCCTATGTTATAAATAAGCCAGGGGACGTATGCTTTCACGTGGAATCTGAATCACTTCGACACGACTTTCCATTTCGAAAATATCACGAGCATTAACTAGGATTCGAACTAAGGCCGCCTTGGAGACCAACACGCTCCCGATAGAGAAAGTTACTCTCTTTTCGGAAAGTGGGAAGCCGCCTCAGTTATATGAACACCAGTTTCTGCAAGAGCATGTGGTCACTCTCAATCTCCCGCAACTTGGACGGTTCCCACTTGCTATCTCTTACGGTTATTTTGCAGATAAACAGTGCTCAGCCTGTGCTTTCTTCCACTTGAGTAGATGCCCCTTCTTACGGTTCTCTCTTACGCCTACCTACATTTTTTTCCAAACCTTGCGTGCCTCCCTACTTTTTCCAGGAATACGAATATTTCCATTTGCACCTGATGGCAAAGCGGTCTCCTTGTCACAATCATCACCTAGAGAACACATCTTATCCAGGATTTCTTTTATTTTACCTTACTCCAGATGTTTCTATACCCTGTGCAAGTACGGTAACTTCGTCGGAATAAGGTGTGTCCAACCACGTGCAGTACATCTGTCTGGCTGCAAGCTTTCCTTTCGGAACCTTAACTGAACATTTTAAGAGTCCCTTAATCAAGCAAAAGGAACACAACCGTTCAACGTTAGTTGAACACCTACTTCCATACGAATTGGCACAACAACAACAACAAGAATTTTAAAATCTTGCTGACAGCTTTTACAGTGTCAAAGATTGCCTCCTGATCCTCGCCCAAGAATCCAATCCCATTTAATCCATTCATTTTATGTACTCCTGCCGTCACAGGCACAGTTCAAGAAAGGCAGATGCCATTTACTCCCTATGGTAGAGGTTTCTGTGATTAGTAGGGAAGCCTTTGCTGACACCCTGAAGTAAGTGTTAGTACGAGGTTAGTGGCCGAGTGACACGAGGCCAGCATGGCGGTGACGGTCAGGGTTAACGAGGTTAATTTCCACTCAAGTAGCAGGCACCCGCTGAGCTCCAGTAGAGTCCAGGGACAATAAGAGAGCCACAAAACTACAATAACGAGTACCTGTGATAGAAGAAATCCTCTTCTCCACACGACCGACAGCTGGGACTCACTGAACGACCGACCAGGCGCTTCTCTACTCGGCTAAAGTTAGCAGCGCGTCCAAATTTAGTCTGGGCAGGCGTCGGCAATTCGACTCTCCCAGCCGCACGCCCTTGCTACCCCGCTGTCTTTCTCACAGACGGTTAGCCCACGGTTACAGGGGCTGATTTTACGTACATTACCGAAATGCATGAAAACGGGTCGCTAATTTACCAGACAGACGGATGGGATCGTTTAACGTTTCACTAACTCGCATAGGTCTGTGTGTCCGACTCGTTGGCTGAACGGTCAGCGTACTGGCCTTCTGTTCAGAGGGTCCCGGGTTCGATTCTCGGCCGGGTCGGGGATTTTAACCTTAATTGGTTAATTCCAATGGAACGGGGGCTGGGTGTATATGTTGTCTTCATCATCTTCATCCTCATCATGACGCGCAGGTCGTCTTACAGGAGTCAAATGGAAAGACCTGCACCTAGCGAGCCGAACCCGTTCTGGGATATCCCGGCACTAAAAGCCATACGACATTATAGGTCTGGGTGACAAGCGGTACAGCTCCACCATGTACCTGCTGTTAAGATTGGAAACAACGGAAAATCATCTGCAGGGACCCTCAAACGAAGGCCTCACCGCTGACCATTCAAGCCAAGGAGTCTCACCGCTTGAGACAGGAAATGGCGGATAGGAATGTATTATGCTGAGAGGCAAGGTCAATGATTGAAGCAGGAAATAATTATTTTTTTAAACTGATTTTGTGATGGGATGCTTTTGATTCTAAAGTTGTTAGTGTCCGCAAGTTAGTCAAATGTAATAAAGGATTAAGACAGTACATGGAACTATATGATATAGTCATCGATAAATTAATGGACTTCAAAGTCAATTTAACGCATTTGTTGTCCGGCCCCGCCTGTCACCTGGCGGCCCCGGGTTCGATTCCCGGCTAGATCAGGGGTTTTTAATTGTAAATTATTAATATCCCTGGCCTGGGGACTGGGTCTTTGTGTTGTCCTTAACGTTCCTTTCCTCACATTCAACACTTTACATTTCCGCCATTTACATAATACTCGCAGGTTCCTCACATGTGGTGCACGCAGGGGCAAAAATCAATCAATCACTACTGATCTGCATTTAGGGCAGTCGCCCAGGTGGCAGATTCCCTATCTGTTGTTTTCCTTTTCCTAAATGATTCGATACTAAAACCCTACAGTACGAAGTTGTGAATTATCTGATACCCAGGAAAAGAGATGAATCAATGTAGTCTGCATTTAGGAAACAAAATGGTCAGGGTCATAGACAAAGGACACTGGCAAGGGCTGCAAACTGTTCTATCGTGGCAAGTCCAACATGTGTGGATGATAAGTTATTCCAATTCCTAACTTCCCTTCTTATAAACGAATATTTGCCCCAATTTGTCCTCTTGAATTCCAACTTTATCTTCATATTGCGATCTTTCCTACTTTTAAAGACACCACTCAAACTTATTCGTCTACTGATGTCCTCCCACGCCATCTCTCTAGCTGACAGCTCGG